>NW_028225212.1:1045000-1055000 GCF_052327205.1 Somniosus microcephalus | reverse complement strand
TCACTCTCTTACACTCTCTCACACACACTCACTCTCTTACACACTCTCACACACACTCTCATATACACACACTCTCATGTTCTCTCACACATATTTACACACACACGCTCACACGCTCACACACACATTCTCTCTCACACACACTCTCACACACACTCACACACTCTCACACTTACTCTCTCTCACACTCACACACACACTCTCACACACACCCTTACACACACACTCTCTCATACACATTCACTCTCTCACACACTCTCTCACACACACACACACTCTCAATCACACTCTCTCACACACACACACTCTCACACACTCTCTCTCACACACACTCACACTCACACACACACTCGCACATACACCCTCTCTCACACACACTCATGTTCTCACAATCATTCTCACACACACACACTCACATGCTCACACACACACTCTCTCTCTCACACTCTCACACATACACCCTCATACACACTCTCTCTCATACACACTCACTCTCACACACACTCTCTCACACACACTCTCTCACACACACTCTCTCACACACTCTCTCACACACTCTCTCACACACTGACACACTCTCACACACACACATAGTCTCTCACACACACTCACACACATTCTCTCTCACAAACACTCACACCCTCTCACACACACTCTCACACACTCACACACACTCACGCACACTCCATCTCACACTCACTCTCTCTCACACACACTCTCTCACACACACTCACACACACACACTCTCACACACACTCTCTCACACACACTCACACACACTCTATCTCACACACACTCACTCTCTCACACTCACTCACACTCTCTCACACACACACTCACACACACACACACTCTCACACACACTCACACACAGTCTATCTCACACACACTCACTCTCTCACACTCACACACACTCTCTCACACACTCTCACACACACTCTCACACACACTGTCACAGACACACACTCACACACACACACGCTCTCTCTCACACACACACTCTCTCTCACACATTCTCAAACACACTCTCTCACACACACTCACACCCTCTCACACACTCTCTCTCACATACACTCACACACACTCTCACACTCACTCACACACTCACGCACTCTCACACTCACTCTCACACACACACACGCTCTCTCACACATTCTCAAACACACTCTCTCACACACACTCACATACACTCTCACACACACTCTCACACTTAATCTCTCTCACACTCACACACACTCACACACACACCCTCACACACCCTCTCATACACACTCACTCTCTCACACACACTCACACACACTCTCACACTCACTCACACACTCACGCACTCTCACACTCACTCTCACCCACACACACTCACACTCACACATACACTCGCACATACACACTCTCTCACACACAGTCATGTTCTCACAATCATTCTCACACACACACTCACACGCTCACACACACACTCTCTCTCTCACACTCTCACACACACACCCTCATACACACTCTCTCTCATACACAATCACTCTCTCTCACACACCCTCACCCACACTCACTCTCTCTCACACTCTCTCTCTCACACACTCTCTCTCACACACTCTCTCACATACTCACTCTCTCACACACTCTCACACACACTCTCACACACACTCTCTCACACACTCTCTCACACACACTCTCTCTCACACACTCTCTCACACACTCACTCTCTCACACACTCTCACACACACTCTCACACACACTCTCTCAAACACTCACACACTCTCACACACACACATAGTCTCTCACACACACTTACACACATTCTCTCACACAAACACTCACACCCTCTCACACACACTCTCACACACTCACACACACTCACACACACTCTATCTCACACACACACTCTCTCTCACACACACACACTCTCACACACACACTCACACACACACTCTCTCACACACACTCACACACACTCTATCTCACACACACTCACTCTCTCACACTCACTCACACTCTCTCACACACACACTCTCTCACACACACACACAGTCTATCTCACACAAACTCACTCTCTCACACTCACACACACTCTCTCACACACTCTCTCACACGCACTCTCACACTCACTCTCTCTCACACACACTCTCTCTCTCAAACACTCACACTCTCTCACACACACTCTCTCACACACCCTCACACACACTCTCACACACACTCTCTCACACACTCTCTCTCACACACTTCTCTCACACACTCTCTCACACACTCACTCTCTCACACACTCTCACACACACTCTCACACACACTCTCTCACACACTCATACACTCTCACACACACACATAGTCTCTCACACACACTCACACACATTCTCTCTCACAAACACTCACACCCTCTCACACACACTCTCACACACTCACACACACTCTATCTCACACACTCACTCTCTCACACACGCACTCTCTCACACACACACACACTCTCACACACACACTCACACACACACTCTCACACACACTCACACACACTCTATCTCACACACACGCACTGTCTCACACTCACTCACACTCTCTCACACACACACACACACACACACTCACACAGTCTATCTCACACACACTCACTCTCTCACACTCACACACACTCTCTCACACACTCTCTCAGACGCACTCTCACACTCACTCTCTCTCACACACACTCTCTCTCACAAACACTCACACTCTCTCACACTCACTCTCTCACACACACTCTCTCACACACAAACTCACACACACACTCACACACACACACTCACACACACTCTCACACACACACTCTCTCACACACAATCACACACACTCTATCTCACACACACTCACTCTCTCACACTCACTCACACTCACACACACACTCACAAACACACACTCTCACACACACTCTATCTCACACACACTCACTCTCTCACACTCACTCACACTCTCTCACACACACACTCACACACACACACTCTCACACACTCACACACACTCTATCTCACACACACTCACTCTCTCACACTCACTCACACTCTCTCACACACACTCACACACTCTCACACTCTCACACACACTCTCTCTCACACACACTCACTCTCTCACACTCACTTACACTCTCTCACACACACACTCTCTCACACACACACACACACACTCTCACACACACTCACACACACTCTATCTCACACACACTCACTCTCTCACACTCACTCACTCTCTCACACACACACACACACACTCACACACAGTCTATCTCACACAAACTCACTCTCTCACACTCACACACACTCTCTCACACACTCTCTCACACTCACACACACTCTCTCACACACTCTCTCACACGCACTCTCACACTCACTCTCTCTCACACACACTCTCTCTCACAAACACTCACACTCTCTCACACACACTCTCTCACACACCCTCACACACACTCTCACACACACTCTCTCACACACTCTCTCTCACACACTCTCTCTCACACACTCTCTCACACACTCACTCTCTCACACACTCTCACACACACTCTCACACACACTCTCTCACACACTCATACACTCTCACACACACACATAGTCTCTCACACACACTCACACACATTCTCTCTCACAAACACTCACACCCTCTCACACACACTCTCACACACTCACACACACTCTATCTCACACACTCACTCTCTCACACACACACTCTCTCACACACACACACACTCTCACACACACACTCACACACACACTCTCACACACACTCACACACACTCTATCTCACACACACGCACTGTCTCACACTCACTCACACTCTCTCACACACACACACACACACTCACACACAGTCTATCTCACACACACTCACTCTCTCACGCTCACACACACTCTCACACACACTCTCTCAGACGCACTCTCACACTCACTCTCTCTCACACACACTCTCTCTCACAAACACTCACACTCTCTCACACTCACTCTCTCACACACACTCTCTCACACACAAACTCACACACACACTCACACACACACACTCTCACACACACTCTCACACACACACTCTCTCACACACAATCACACACACTCTATCTCACACACAATCACTCTCTCACACTCACTCACACTCACACACACACTCTCAAACACACACTCTCACACACACTCTATCTCACACACACTCACTCTCTCACACTCACTCACACTCTCTCACACACACACTCACACACACACACTCTCACACACACTCACTCACACTCTCTCACACACACTCACACACTCTCACACTCTCACACACACTCTCTCTCACACACACTCTCTCATACACACTCACACTCACTCTCTCACACTCACACACACACACTCTCTCACACACACACTCACTTACACACACTCTAACAAAAAAACTGTCTCACACACACACTCTCTCACACACACACTCTCACATGCACTCACTCTCTCTCACACACTCTCACACAGACTCTCTCTCACACAAACTCTCATACACACTCACACCCTCACACACACTCTCTCACATACACTCACTCTCTCACACTCACTCACACACTCACGCACTCTCACACTCACTCTCACACTCATACTCTCACACACTCTCTCACACACACTCACTCTCACACTCACACTCTCACACACTCTCTCACACACACTCACTCTCACACTCACACTCTCACACACTCTCTCTCACACACTCTCTCTCACACACTCACTCTCTCACACACTCTCACACACTCTCTCACACACTCTCCCTCACACACTCACTCTCTCACACACTCACACACACTCACACACACTCTATCTCACACACTCACTCTCTCACACACACTCTCTCACACACACACACACTCTCACACACCCACTCACACATACACTCTCACACACACTCACACACACTCTATCTTACACACACGCACTGTCTCACACTCACTCACACTCTCTCACACACACACACACACTCACACACAGTCTATCTCACACACACTCACTCTCTCACTCACACACACTCTCTCACACACTCTCTCAGATGCACTCTCACACTCACTCTCTCTCACACACACTCTCTCTCACAAACACTCACACTCTCTCACACTCACTCTCTCACACACACTCTCACACACAAACTCACACACACACTCACACCCTCACACACATACTCTCTCTCACACACACACTCTCTCTAACACACTCTCACAAACGCTCTCTCACACTCTCACAAACACTCTCTCACACACACTCACAATCACCCTCTCACACACTCTCACACACACTCACTCTCTCACACACACTCACACTCTCTCACACACACTCACTCTCTCACACACACTCACACTCTCTCACACACACTCACTCTCTCTCACACACACTCTCTCACACACACACTCTCTCTCACACACACACACTCTCTCTCACACATTCTCAAACACACTCTCTCACACACACTCACACACACTCTCACACACACTCACACACTCTCACACTTACTCTCTCTCACACTCACACACACACTCTCACACACACACCCTCACACACCCTCTCATACACAATCACTCTCTCACACACTCTCTCACACACACACTCTCACACGCACTCATGCTCTCGCACACACTCTCACACAGACTCTCTCTCACACAAACTCTCATACACACTCACACCCTCTCACACACACTCTCTCACATACACTCACTCTCTCACACACACTCACACACACTCTCACACTCTCACACTCACTCACACACTCACACACTCTCACACTCACTCACACTCTCACACATTCTCTCACACACACTCCCACTCCCACACACACTTTCACACACACACTCTCTCACACACACTCACACACACTCTATCTCACACACACTCACTCTCTCACACTCACTCACACTCTCTCACACACACACTCTCTCACACACACACACACACACACACTCTCACACACACTCACACACACTCAGTCTCTCACTCACTCACACTCTCTCACACACACACACACTCACACACAGTCTATCTCACACAAACTCACTCTCTCACACTCACACACACGCACTCTCACACTCACTCTCTCTCACACACACTCTCTCTCACAAACACTCACACTCTCTCACACACACTCTCTCACACACTCTCACACACACTCTCACACACACTCTCTCACACACTCTCTCTCACACACTCTCTCTCACACACTCTCTCTCACACACTCTCTCACACACTCTCTCACACACTCACTCTCTCACACAATCTCACACACACTCTCACACACACTCTCTCACACACTCATACACTCTCACACAAACACATAGTCTCTCACACACATTCTCTCTCAAACACTCACACCCTCTCACACACACTCTCACACACTCACACACACTCACACACACTCTATCTCACACACTCACTCTCTCACACACACACTCTCTCACACACACACACACTCTCACACACACACTCATACATACACTCTCACACACACTCACACACACTCTATCTTACACACACGCACTGTCTCACACTCACTCACACTCTCTCACACACACACACACACTCACACACAGTCTATCTCACACACACTCACTCTCTCACACTCACACACACTCTCTCACACACTCTCTCAGATGCACTCTCACACTCACTCTCTCTCACACACACTCTCTCTCACAAACACTCACACTCTCTCACACTCACTCTCTCACACACACTCTCACACACAAACTCACACACACACTCACACCCTCACACACATACTCTCTCTCACACACACACTCTCTCTAACACACTCTCACAAACGCTCTCTCACACTCTCACAAACACTCTCTCACACACACTCACAATCACCCTCTCACACACTCTCACACACACTCACTCTCTCACACACACTCACACTCTCTCACACACACTCACTCTCTCACACACACTCACACTCTCTCACACACACTCACTCTCTCTCACACACACTCTCTCACACACACACTCTCTCTCACACACACACACTCTCTCTCACACATTCTCAAACACACTCTCTCACACACACTCACACACACTCTCACACACACTCACACACTCTCACACTTACTCTCTCTCACACTCACACACACACTCTCACACACACACCCTCACACACCCTCTCATACACAATCACTCTCTCACACACTCTCTCACACACACACTCTCACACCCACTCATGCTCTCGCACACACTCTCACACAGACTCTCTCTCACACAAACTCTCATACACACTCACACCCTCTCACACACACTCTCTCACATACACTCACTCTCTCACACACACTCACACACACTCTCACACTCTCACACTCACTCACACACTCACGCACTCTCACACTCACTCACACTCTCACACATTCTCTCACACACACTCACACTCCCACACACACTCTCACACACACACTCTCTCACACACACTCACACACACTCTATCTCACACACACTCACTCTCTCACACTCACTCACACTCTCTCACACACACACTCTCTCACACACACACTCACACACTCACTCTCACACACACTCACTCTCTCACACTCACTTACACTCTCTCACACACACACTCTCTCACACACACACACACACACTCTCACACACACTCACACACACTCTATCTCACACACACTCAGTCTCTCACACTCACTCACACTCTCTCACACACACACACACTCACACACAGTCTATCTCACACAAACTCACTCTCTCACACTCACACACACTCTCTCACACACTCTCTCACACGCACTCTCACACTCACTCTCTCTCACACACACTCTCTCACACACTCTCACACACACTCTCACACACACTCTCTCACACACTCTCTCTCACACTCTCTCTCTCACACACTCTCTCACACACTCACTCTCTCACACACTCTCACACACACTCTCACACACACTCTCTCACACACTCATACACTCTCACACACACACATAGTCTCTCACACACACTCACACACATTCTCTCTCACAAACACTCACACCCTCTCACACACGCTCTCACACACTCACACACACTCACACACACTCTATCTCACACACACACACACTCTCACACACACACTCACACATACACTCTCACACACACACACACACTCTATCTTACACACACGCACTGTCTCACACTCACTCACACTCTCTCACACACACACACACACTCACACACAGTCTATCTCACACACACTCACTCTCTCACACTCACACACACTCTCTCACACACTCTCTCAGATGCACTCTCACACTCACTCTCTCTCACACACACTCTCTCTCACAAACACTCACACTCTCTCACACTCACTCTCTCACACACACTCTCACACACAAACTCACACACACACTCACACACACACACTCTCACACACACTCTCACACACACACTCTCTCACACACAATCACACACACTCTTTCTCACACACACTCACTCTCTCACACTCACTCACACTCACACACACACTCACAAACACACACTCTCACACACACTCTATCTCACACACACTCACTCTCTCACACTCACTCACACTCTCTCACACACACACTCACACACACACACTCTCACACACACTCACACACACTCTATCTCACACACACTCACTCTCTCACACTCACTCACACTCTCTCACACACACTCACACACTCTCACACTCTCACACACACTGTCTCTCACACACACTCTCTCATACACACTCACACTCACTCTCTCACACTCACACACACACACTCTCTCACACACTCTCACACACACACTCACTTGCACACACTCTAACAAAAAAACTGTCTCACACACACACTCTCTCACACACACACTCACACACACACTTTCACACACACTCTCACAAATACACACTCTCACACAAACTCTCTCACACGCACACTCTCTCACACACACTCACTCTCTCACACACTCTCACACACACTCTCACACACACTGTCACAGACACACACTCACACACACACACTCTCTCTCACACACACACACTCTCTCTCACACATTCTCAAACACTCTCTCACACACACTCACACTCTCTTACACACTCTCTCTCTCACACACTCACACTCTCGCACACATACTCTCTCACACACACACTCTCAAACACATTCTTTCACACACACACACCCTCACATGCTCTCTCTCACACACTCACATTATCTCACACTCATTCTCACACTCACACTCTCACACACTCTCTCACACACACTCACACCCTCACACACATAATCTCTCTCACACACACACTCTCTCTAACACACTCTCACAAACACTCTCTCACACACTCTCACAAACACTCTCTCACACACACTCACAAACACTCTCTCACACACTCTCACACACACTCACTCTCTCACACACACTCACACTCTCTCACACACACTCACACTCTCTCACACACACTGTCTCACACACACACTCTCTCTCACACACACACACTCTCTCTCACACATTCTCAAACACACTCTCTCACACACACTCACACACACTCTCACACACCCTCACACACCCTCTCATACACACTCACTCTCTTACACACTCTCTCACACACACACTCTCACACGCACTCACTCTCTCTCACACCCTCTCACACACACTCTCTCACATACACTCACTCTCTCACACACACTCACACACACTCTCACACTCTCACACTCACTCACACACTCACGCACTCTCACACTCACTCACACTCTCACACATTCTCTCACACACACTCACACTCCCACACACACTCTCACACACACACTCTCTCACACACACTCACACACACTCTATCTCACACACACTCACTCTCTCACACTCACTCACACTCTCTCACACACACACTCTCTCACACACACACTCACGCACTCACTCTCACACACACTCACTCTCTCACACTCACTTACACTCTCTCACACACACACTCTCTCACACACACACACACACACACACACACTCTCACACACACTCACACACACTCTATCTCACACACACTCAGTCTCTCACACTCACTCACACTCTCTCACACACACACACACTCA
>NW_028225212.1:820000-1035000 GCF_052327205.1 Somniosus microcephalus | reverse complement strand
GGTTATGCAGCATGCAACACACAACCACGAAGTGGGAGACTCGCTCAGGTGAGTACTGAAGGGCTCCTCCGGAATGGTCCAGACAGCGGAACCGTTGCTTCAGCACGCCGATTGTGTGCCCAATAATGTTCCTGGTCGCTTGATGGCTCTCGTTGTATCGTTCTTCAGCAGGGGTGCTGGGCGAACGGAGCGGGGTCATCAGCCACGGGCACAGAGGATAGCCCTTGTCCCCGAGAAGCCAGCCTCCTGGGTGAGCCGGGGCCTCGAAAAGCTCTGCCACAGAAGTCTGGCGCAGGATGAAGGCGTCGTGGCTGCTGCCTGGAAAGTGGGCATTGACAGCGAGTATCAGCTGTCGGTGGTCACAGACCAGCTGCACATTCAAGGAATGGAACCCCTTGCGGTTGCGGAACTCCTCCGCATTTTCTACAGGCGCCCGCAAAGCCACATGCGTGCAGTCAATGGCGCCCTGCACCATGGGGAAGCCCGCTATCCTTGCGAAGCCCTCTGCACGCTCCCGCTGCTTGTCCGGGGTCATTGGGAAGGAGATGTACTGCCGTCTCCTTTTGAAGAGGGCATTAGTCACTTGACGGATGCAGCAATGCACCGCGAACTGTGAGATGTTGGCAATGACCCCAGCAGCGGCCTGAAAGGAGCCGCTGGCATAGAAGTTTAGAGCCACAGTGATCTTCACAGCCACCGACAGAGATGTCCTGCACCTTAGTTGAGGCTGCAGTTCTGGCTGAAGCAGGTGGCAGAGCTCAGTGACCACCTCCTTACTGAAGCGCAGCCTTCGGAAACACTGCTCCTCAGACATGTTGATATAAGAAAACTGTTGGCGGAAAACCCTGGCAGCCTAAGGTCTCGTGTGCCGACGGCTGTTGGCCCTCCTCTGTCTGGCCATGCCTGCCACTCTATCCCTGCGTCTCTGTGCCCTGTCAATATGATTCAGAAGGACGACGTTCCCATCCAATGCAGCCCCCATAGTAAGTGCGCACTGAAAGTTATGCCGGTTGAGAAGCTTACCAACTGCAAAGTAATGTTCAGAAGGCTAAAGTTCCTCAGCCAGCGCTGGCTCACTGCAGAAATGGCTCTCCGTTTGTCTCTGAGCAACTCTCTCTCTCACAGAAGGTGTGGTCCAAAAATGGCTACCACTAATAATCCTGGAAGAGTCCCCTTTAAATAGCGCCCCCCCAGCCCGACAGCGACTCGGAAACGTTCAAGATAACCTGTCCTTGGTAACGACAGGCGGAACGGAGGGGGGCGCCACTGAATTTCCGGTCTGGGGCGTCCCAAGGACGTTGCACACTGAAATGACGTCATGATCTGCATGTGCTGGTGAGCGCGTGCTACGGTATAGCGCCGGCGCTAAATGTCCGCTCAATTTGGGAAGAGGCGCAGGGTTCGCTGCGCCCGGGTGCTAGTTGGTTAGTGCCCCACTTCCGAACCTCTTTAGGCGCTAATGGGTGGCGCAACCAACCGAATTTTTTCCCCACACTCTCTCTCACACACACTCTCAGATACACACATTCTCACACACACATGCTCACACGCACTCACACTCTCTCACACACTCTCACATACACACACGCTCTCACACACACACACTCACACACACTCACTCTCATACACACTCACTCTCTCTCGCACACTCTCGCACACACACACTTCTCACACTCTCACACAGACTCTCTCTCACACTCTCTCATACACAATCACTCTTTCACACTCACTCTCTCTCACACTCTCTCACACTCACTCTCTCTCAGACACACTCTCTCACACACTCTCTCTCTCTCACACAATCTCACACACACTCTCACACACACTCACGCTCTCTCACACACTCTCACACACTCTCACACAGACTCTCTCTCACAAACACTCATACACACTCACACACACTCTCTCACACAAACTCTCACACACTCACTCTCTCTCACACACTCTCACACACACACTCTCTCTCACACACTCTCACACTCACACACACTCTCTCACACAAACTCTCACACACTCACTCTCTCTCACACACTCTCACACACACACTCTCTCTCACACATACACTCTCGCGCTCACACACACTCACACACAAACTCACACACACACTGTCTCTCACACACACACTTTCACACGCTCACACACACTCACACACAAACTCTCACACACACACTGTCACACACACACACATTCACACACACTGACATGCTCACACACACACACACAAACTCACACACACACACACTCTCTCACACACACACTCTCACACACACACTTTCATACTCTCACACACACAGTCTCTCACACACACACACATACTCTCACTCTCACACACACATACACACTCTCACTCTCACACACACACTCTCACAAACACACTCTCTCTCACACACACACACTCTCACACACACTCTCTCTCAGTCTGTCTCCATCCCTCTCTCTCCACAGTCTGTCTCTCTCCGCCTGTCTCCACAGACTGTCTCTCTCCTTCTCTCTCCACAGTCTGTCTCTCTCTGCCTGTCTCCACAGACTGTCTCTCTCCTTCTCTCTCCACAGTCTGTCTCTTTCCCTTACTCTCCATAGTCTGTCTCTCTCCCTCTGTCACCACAGTCTGTCTCTCTCCCTCTGTCTCCACAGTCTGTCTCTCTCCATCTCTCACCACAGTCTGTCTCTCGCACTCTGTCAGCACAGACTTTCTCTCTCCCTCTCTTTCCACAGTCTGTCTCTCTCCCTCTGTCTCTACAGTCTGTCTCCCTCCCTATGTCTCCACAGTCTGTATCTCCCTCTCTCTCCACTGTGTGGCTCTCTCGCTCTCTCTGTACAGTCTGTAGGGTTCGAAAATCCACAACCACGTTTTACCAAAAGTTGGATTGCCCTATACAGTTTAAAACCAATATTTTCGGCCAAGGCAGAGGTCCCGACAAGCAGGCTGGGATATGCCTGGGACATCCAAATACAGGGGACTGTGGCTCAGAGGCGAGCCATAGATGTTGGCCAATCGAAGCAGAGTGCATTCTCAAAGGCCAATCAGGGGACCGAGTCAGACCTGAAGCGAGGAAACCCCCGGCCAATGGGGACCACCCGGTACGGGTTTGAATATGTGACTCACCCCTAATCGGGCTATGAATACAAGCCATCATCACCTTATTCAACTCGAACTAGGGACAATAGTCTTGGGATCACTACAGTTAAGAGGTGGCCCAAACTAATCAAGTCCCAGGGCTGACACAATGGGGCAGCAGATTTGGAGGAGCCGATGTGCACTCAAAACAATACCCCTGTCCTCACACCTACCTGTATAAATATGGAACTCAAGAAGGACCAACGCAGAGAGAGAATTATTACCAGAAGAACGAACAGGAGAGCGAGTTAAGATGCTGAGGGAAAAGACGAGCCCGGGAGGGACAAGCTGGGGTGAACTAACATCTAAAGAACTCCAACCGCGCTGAGGAGAAGATCCACCATCAGGCCCCAGGCTCAATCGGTATACTGAAGGTTTACTCCGCTACCAGATGGCGCAACATTGCCGCAAGAAGCCATACCGTATACCGACTCCCGTTCCGGGGACCTCGACAAGAAGACACCAACGACCGAAGTGGCTGTGGAAGACGGCATTCACTCCAGTCATTTCAGGAACCTTTTCCATCAAGCACAAACCAACCAACAACAACCGACCGAAAGTGCAATCAACAAAACCAAACTTCGAGAAAACCCGACCAAACGCAGCAAGGTCCCCTCCGAGGTTCGGGGTACGGCGACCCCCGAGGCACAGGTCGAATTCCGACGATGACAGCAACAACAACAACCCAACAACCGCACTCAAAGTTCCATCTGTCAAGGGAGGAGGCTGTGAGTATAATCCAAGGGCCTGCAACTGTCAGTCTAGCTTAGGTAGGGAAGTGGGTTGGTGGGATTGGACTTGGTAAAGATAAAACTGTGTAAACATTCTCGTTGTGTCTGTTCCCTCTCATTTTATTTATAGTTATAAATGTGTGTGTGTGTTTATTACGTTTGTGGTAGAACTTACCTTGGCAAATAAAATTGGTTGTCTCCTGTTCTTTTTCCAAGGACTACTTGTCTCCGAGTGTCTATTTAAAGTGCATCGTTCTCCACCCAAATTCTGGAGTTAGAACCAGATAGGGGCATTAGGGTGCTTCAAACCCGCCAAACAAGGGAACAGCAGACTACGGAAAGAGAGAGGACTCCAGGAGCACTTGGGCTCAGGAGTACCCCACAGATTAGGTATAAACTGTGCGGGTCGCCACCGTATTTTAGTTCTCCTCTATAAGCTGTTGTTCTCTATCTCCTTAGAGGGTGTTTAGAGACACCCGACCTGCAGGCTAACATAAGCTGCAAGGGTATAAAGGAGACCGAGGCCCAATACATCAACAGGCACTAAAGACACCTGCAATTGGGCATAGCAGAGCCCCATCCCCTTACAAGTCTCTCCCTGTCCTCTCTCTCCATGGTCTGTCTCTCTCCCTCTGTCTCCACAGTCTGTCTCTCTCCCTCTCTCCACACAATCTGTCTCTCACTCTGTTTCCACTGTTTATCTCTTTCTGCCTGTCTCCACATTCTATCGCTCTCTCTCTCACCACAGTCTATCTCTCTCCCTCTGTCTCCACAGTCTATCTCTCTCCCTCTGTCTCCACGGTTTTTCTCTCTCCCTCTCTCTCCACAGTCTATCTCTCTCCCTCTGTCTCCACGGTCTGTCTCTCTCCCTCTCTCTCCAAAGTCTGTCTCTCTTCCTCCCCCACCACAGTCTGTCTCTCTCCCTCTCTCTCCACAGTCTATCTCTCTCCCTCTCTCTCCACGGTCTGTTTCTCTCCCTCTCTCTCCAAAGTCTGTCTCTCTTCCTCCCTCACCACAGTCTGTCTCTCTCCCTCTCTCTCCACAGTCTGTCTCTCTCCCTCTGTCTCCACTGTCTGTCTCTCTCCCTCTTGTAGGGGGGCATCTATTAACTGGTTTATGGTAACATACCTGGCCAGCAGCCTTTTTGCCTGCTGCACTGTAAAGCAATTTTAACAGCGGTTCCGAATCGCTACCCCACCTTTCAGTTCAGACTTGAGGACTTATAATTAATGATATTAAAATGGACAATTGATTTGGATGTGAGCAAAGTTTATTAAACTAAAGAAACCATAATCAAATATAAACTATACCACACGAACACAGTAAATGCAACACGGGGGTGGGGGTACAGACGGCCAAAACGAGGGATACAATGGCCACAATGTTATTTAAACAATCTTAGCAATTCCCTTAAATCACCAGCCCAAATTCCTTGCTAGGTTGTCTTGTTGAGGAGTCAGAACACCCTGCTCACCTGTGATCCAGTGAAGTAAAAAGAGAAAGATAGCTTCTCAGTAGCTATCTTTATACTTGTGTGCCCCTGCCGTTCTGTCTAGAAAATTCCCGCCTAAAGTTCCAGTACACAAAAAAAAGGACTATGATTGGTTGCTGAATTGCTTGTTTAAACATAGCCAACCATAATCGGCCTCGGGTCAAGTGGGCAACTCCTGACCTCCCTGGTTTGATTGACAGGTCTTTCACACAGACACATTACAAGCTGCCTAGCTGCTTTTGTCATGCTTTTTGCTGATGGGCCAATTTAAAACCTTTGGGATTGACCGGGCTCAAAGGCACAAATTTTAATCAAGATGTACTGTCTCAATGTGTGTGAATATTTCCACGAATTTCCTCGATCCCATTGTAGACCAGCTCAGCCCAGCTCAGCAGTCTTTCGTGGTTCTGAGTATGCTTTAAAACATTGATCTGACCCAGAGGCAATTCAAAACACATAAATCTTCATCCACGATGATGACCAATGTTTCTTTTATCTTCAGGGAAATTAGGGGAATTTTGCGAAACCCCTACATTCCCTCCTTTTGATACTTCAAACTTGATTGTAGTATCGACTCGAAGGAGTGAGCAAAATTCTCTGACCCCCTCACAAACAACCATCCCCTGTATTTACCTAATAGCTATCTGCCACTGATCCCCATCCCGTCTATTCCCCATAAAATTCGAGATAAACAAAACCGTGGTGCAGTAGGCATCTTACAGATACATCAATTTACAATAAGGTGTCTCATACCCCTGCATCATTTGTTACATTATCAATCAAAATTTACAATCGCTGGATATATTACAACTTATATGTTGTTATAATCAAAAATGATCCCAAGCATGAAGAGGGTCCTATGCCTCTGCTCAACTTGGGGCTGTAACACAAAATACAAAAAAACAACTCCATTAAACATTTTAAACAAAATGCTGAAATAGAACCACGACCATCCCGTGCCAATGATGGGTCGCGAAACTCGAGTGGGTAATGCTCCTCCCAACCGGGCAGTAAATATTCCTTCCACCCCCCCTTTAATGGTCTTAAACTTTAAAGACAGACAGAATGGATTTTCCCGAACAGTCTGCTCCACCAGCCCCGAGCCGTTCCCTTGTCCCTTTGTGGAGGCGGGGTACCCCTCATGTATAAAATATATCTTAGCACAGACCGAGACCGGGGAGCATGGGATCTCGACTCCCAGTCTTTCCCCCTCCCGTCTACCCTCGACTGGCTGTAGAAAATGATGGGTGCCTGTGTGGCGGCTCTCCCTGGCCCCACACTCAACCTTGGATCCCAGATCCGGCCACCCACTCATCCTCCCCAGCCACACTTACACTCTAACTTTGCCCGTGGGCCCCCGGGTGAGTTCCTCCCTTCCCCAAATGCACCCACGTGACTCTTGGGTCTCCCCCTCCCCTATCCAATCTTTCCTGGGCCATCACCACCCACTCCCGGGGAACGCGTCCTTATCTGTCAAGGCGCCCGCGCTTCCTCTCCATGACTCCTCAACAGCGAGGTCTCCCGCAAGTGAACTTCAGTCAGGATAGTGCTGGGTTGGGGGCCGTGCCCTACCCAGCTGGGGCCATCTCCTCCCTGTAGGAGGAGTAGGCAAGTTCCTCCGGACCTTGTCCGGTTTTTTCCCGAAGATCGCTGTGGGGTCTCCTGGATTTGTCCAGTGGCGAGGTGATCCCCAACACTCTGTCTCCATACCTTCATTCGATGCCCAGCTCGGGCTGGGCGAACAGGGCTGCTCCTTGGTTTTCCTCCATTCTCCTGCAAAACATAAAAGGACATGCAGCCAGGTCTCTCCCTGACCTGCTGCTTTAGGTGGAGGCGTGTTCGGGTCCCTCGACCTCGGACCAAAACACAAACATTTGGCACACTTGTAAACTTAAACTTACACTTAAACTCAAAACATTTGAAAACATTCTAAACTTAAAATACATCTTAAAAGCACGCTACGATCAAAACGCAATCAATACAAAGCTATAATGCAAATGCCGCCCGTCTCCGGGCGTCCAGGCTAATCTCTGGCCCCGTCGCAGATTGCTGCTTGCTGCAGCGAAGCTGGACTGCCTCCTGCTGCTGGTCCCTCGCAGCTTCTGGCTGTTGAGTGGGGACCCCTGTTCTTTGGCTTCCCCCTGGCTCGGGAGTCTGCCTTACTCCACTGTAAAGTGGGTGACCAACTTGTCTCGGGCTTGCGGACCCACTGAGACCTTCTGAGTGTCTCTGTGGGGGAAACTTTGGCTGGCGGACCCTGAGCTTGGGTCACAGCCCTAGCTGGCTGGGAGCCTTCTCCCCCATGGCCAAAACCCGTTACCAGCCCCCCTGCAAGAGGAATTGCTATCCCTGCCCCCACAGGGTCCCACATCATGGGGGGAACCATTCTAGAGGCGAGTGCGCCTGCGTGAATCTCCTCCCCTGAGTCCCGCGGCAGAGGCTGTGAAGCCTCTGGCTTCAAACAGGCGGCCGCGCCTGTGCAAACCTCCTTTTGGCAAAACTCTCCCCTCAGGTGCGCAACCGCGCCTGCGCGGGAAAACTGAGGAAGGTCCGTTGGGGGTACGGGCAGGGGAACTGCGCCTGCGCGAGCAGTTTCAGTGGATGGAGTGGCAGCAGCCTGCAGGTTTCTGATCCCAGGCTGCTGTTTCTCTGTTCCTAAGCCACCTAACCAATTCAAGTTCGAACTTTTGTTAAAATTAGGGTCCCACTGAGGTAGGGAAGTGTTCCAATTTGTGGGCTGGACAACTTTTCCCTTAGAACAAGCCACAGTGCCTGTCTTTATAGGCTGTGAACTTGAACTTGCATGGACAGTAAACTCATGTTCCCTTACCTGGGTGGCTTTAAATGAGGAAGTTTGGACCTGCCTTTGGTCTGGGGCCAAAACTATCCCCTGTGTGCTTCCCTTGTCCCGGATTACTGCTACTGGACCTGCTCTACAGGGGTCCCAGAACTCTCCTTCCCTGTTCCCTGGCTTAAACAGCTTACTCTGCCCAGGAATGGCTCCTCCCCCCACACAAGCCACCGCACTTGCCTGTGGACTTATACCTACTGTGGGCTGAGGATTCCTATTCTCAGGCTCACTCCCAGCTGCCTGGTTGGGGTTGACTTTAAACCCCTTTCTTTCCAGTCTTTGTGGGGAGGCAGAGGTGGGCGAGGGGGTTGCAGCACCACTGATGGCTGCTACCTTTCCCTGGTTGGTCAGGAGAAACCGCATTGCCTCCAGCAGCGACTCGACTGAGGCAGGGGAAATTCCTGTCTCTACCTTTAATAGGATAAGGCAGGATCTGGCCAAAATGGACTGGGATCAGCTACTTGTAGGAAAATCCGCATCGGAGCAATGGGAGGCTTTCAGAAGGGAGATTGAGATCATACAAGGGCAACATGTTCCCATAAAGGTCAAGAGTGGTTCCAAAAACCACAGGGAACCGTGGATGTCAGGGGATATACGGGAATGGATTAGGAAAAAAAGGAGGGCTTTTGGTAGATACAAAAGGCTAAAGACGGAGGAAGCCCTAGAGGAGTACAAAAAGTGCAGGGGGATACTTAAAAAAGAAATTAGGAGATCAAGGAGGGGCCATGAAATAACACTGGCGAGCAAAATAAAGGAAAATCCGAAGATGTTTTATAAGTATATTAAGGGTAAAAGGATAACTAGGGAAAAAATAGGGCCCATTAGGGACAAAAGTGGCAATCTGTGTGTGGAGCCGGAAGATGTAGGAGGGGTTCTAAATGAATTTTTTGCATCTGTTTTCACTATGGAGAAGGACGATGTAGACATAGAAATAGGGCGGGGGGACTGTGATATGCTCGAACATATTAACATCGAGAGGGAGGAGGTATTGGCGGTTTTAGCTGGCCTAAAAATGGATAAATCCCCAGGCCCCGATGAAATGTACCCCAGGCTGCTGTGTGAGGCAAAGGAGGAGATTGCGGGGGCTCTAACACATATATTCAGGACCTCTCTGGCCACAGGGGATGTGCCAGAGGACTGGAGAACCGCTAATGTAGTACCATTATTCAAGAAGGGTAGTAGGGAAAAACCGGGGAACTACAGGCCAGTGAGCCTAACATCAGTGGTAGGAAAATTACTGGAAAAAATCCTGAGGGACAAAATTTGTCTCCACTTGGAGAGGCAAGGATTAATCAGGGATAGTCAACATGGCTTTGTCAAGGGAAGATCATGTCTGACTAATTTGATTGAATTTTTTGAGGGGGTGACTAGGTGTGTGGATGAGGGTAACGCAGTGGATGTGGTATACATGGATTTCAGTAAGGCCTTCGATAAAGTCCCGCACAGGAGACTGGTCAAGAAGGTAAGAGCCCATGGAATCCAGGGTGCCTTGGCACATTGGATACAAAACTGGCTTAGTGGCAGAAGGCAGAGGGTGATGGTCGAAGGTTGTTTTTGTGACTGGAAACCTGTGGCCAGTGGGGTACCACAGGGATCGGTGCTGGGTCCCTTGCTGTTTGTGGTCTACATTAATGACTTGGATATAAATGTAAAGGGTATGATCAGTAAATTCGCGGATGATACTAAAATTGGTAGGGTGGTAAATAGCGAGGAGGGTAGCCTCAGTCTGCAGAACGATATAGATGGGTTGGTCAGATGGGCGGAACAGTGGCAAATGGAATTTAACCCGGAAAAGTGCGAGGTGATGCACTTTGGGGGGTCTAACAAGGCAAGGGAATACACAATGAATGGTAAGACCCTAGGCAAGACGGAGGGTCAGAGGGATCTGGGTGTGCAGGTACACAGATCCCTGAAGGCGGCGGAACAGGTGGATAAGGTGGTAAAAAAGGCATATGGGATACTTGCCTTCATTAGCCGAGGCATAGAATATAAGAGCAAGGAGGTTATGATGGAGCTGTATAAAACACTGGTTAGGCCACAGCTGGAATACTGTGTGCAGTTCTGGTCGCCACACTACAGGAAAGATGTGATCGCGTTAGAGAGGGTGCAGAGGAGGTTCACCAGGATGTTACCAGGGCTGGAGCGCTTCAGCTATGAAGAGAGACTGGGCAGATTGGGTTTGTTTTCCTTGGAGCAGAGGAGGCTGAGGGGGGACATGATTGAGGTGTACAAAATTGTGAGGGGCATAGATAGGATGGATGCTGAGGAGCTTTTCCCCTTAGTAGAGGGGTCAATAACTAGGGGGCATAGATTCAAGGTAAAGGGAGGGAGGTTTAGAGGGGATTTGAGAAAGAACTTTTTCACCCAGAGGGTGGTTGGAGTCTGGAACTCACTGCCTGAAAGGGTTGTGGAGGCAGAAACCCTCACAACATTTAAGAAGCATTTGGATGAGCATTTGAAATGCCATAGCATACAAGGCTACGGGCCAAATGCTGGAATATGGGATTAGATTAGACAGGGCTTGATGGCCGGCATGGACACGATGGGCCGAAGGGCCTCTATCTGTGCTGTATTACTCTATGACTCTATGACTCTATGACTCTACCCTTTGGGCTGGGGCTGTGGGATTCCTGGCTGTATCATTTCTCCCAGGCTTTTTACAATCCCTGCACCAGTGGCCCTCCTCCCCGCACTTGTAACAAGTGACCTTGTTCTGGGAGGGATGGCTCCCCTCCTGGCGCCACTCTTTCTGATATGGAGCCCCAGGTTTATCTAACTCCCTATCCAGCACCGTTCTGGGTGCTGCCTGTGGGATGGTTCTACTTGGGCTGCCAGTAAAATCCGGCTGACCTGCCTTTGGGCTGATCAGGCAAATCATTCCCCTTGCTCCCTTTAAAGCCATGTTAAGGCTTTCTATCTCTGCCCTACAGGGGCCATGATCTGCTTCCTCAAACCTTTGGTCACAGGCCAGCTTATAAGCTGCCTTTACCTCCCTAACCTTCTCCTCCTGCTCTGTTACTTCTGAGGTGAGGCGGGCATTCTCTTCCCGCAGTCTCATCTCGCTCCTCTTTGCTTCTATAATTTGGTACTTTAGGAAATCTATCTCGTTCCTTGCATGGCCTTTCCCCTCGCTAGCTTCTTGGGTGAGGTGTGCGATTTCCTCCTGTAGGCTCATCTCACTGTCCCTCGCCTCTGTGACTTCCTACACAAGGCGCTCTATAAATGCTTGGCATTTCGTGACCTCTAGTGTGAAGCGTGCATTCTCTTCCCGCACCCTCATCCCACTAGCTCTGGCCTCATTCACCTCTCTCATGAGGCGTTCTACCCCCGCCTGGCATTTCTCAAACTGGGACTCCTGATTCTTGGCCTCTTTAACCTCCTCCTGCTCTCTCCTCTCACCCTTCCTAACCCAGCCACCTATAGCCCGATAGGTCAGCCTACACGCTGCCACTACCTTCCACAGGACTGCCCACAGACTGAAAGCAAGAAAGAGAAGAGCTGATGCTTGCTGCAGATCCAAATCACTCATTAAATCAAGAACTGCCTCCAGTCCCATCTGGGTCGCCATTTTGTAGGGGGGCATTTATGGTAACATACCTGGCCAGCAGGCTTTTTGCCTGCTGCACTGTAAACCAATTTTAACAACGGTTCCGAATCGCTACCCCATCTTTCAGTTCAGACTGGAAGACTTATAATTAATGATATTAAAATGGACAATTGATTTGGATGTGAGCAAAATTTATTAAACTAAAGAAACCAAAATCAAATATAAACTATACCACACGAACACAGTAAATGCAACACGGGGGTGGGGGGTGGGTGGGGTGGGGGTACAGACGGCCAAAACGAGGGATACAATGGCCACAATGTTATTTAAACAATCTTAGCAATTCCCTTAAATCACCAGCCCAAATTCCTTGCTAGGTTGTCTTGTTGAGGAGTCAGAACACCCTGCTCACCTGTGATCCAGTGAAGTAAAAAGAGAAAGATAGCTTCTCAGTAGCTATCTTTATACTTGTGTGCCCCTGCCGTTCTGTCTAGAAAATTCCCGCCTAAAGTTCCAGTACACAAAAAAAAGGACTATGATTGGTTGCTGAATTGCTTGTTTAAACATAGCCAACCATAATCGGCCTCGGGTCAAGTGGGCAACTCCTGACCTCCCTGGTTTGATTGACAGGTCTTTCACACAGACACATTACAAGCTGCCTAGCTGCTTTTGTCATGCTTTTTGCTGATGGGCCAATTTAAAACCTTTGGGATTGACCGGGCTCAAAGGCACAAATTTTAATCAAGATGTACTGTCTCAATGTGTGTGAATATTTCCACGAATTTCCTCGATCCCATTGTAGACCAGCTCAGCCCAGCTCAGCAGTCTTTCGTGGTTCTGAGTATGCTTTAAAACATTGATCTGACCCAGAGGCAATTCAAAACACATAAATCTTCATCCACGATGATGACCAATGTTTCTTTTATCTTCAGGGAAATTAGGGGAATTTTGCGAAACCCCTACATTCCCTCCTTTTGATACTTCAAACTTGATTGTAGTATCGACTCGAAGGAGTGAGCAAAATTCTCTGACCCCCTCACAAACAACCATCCCCTGTATTTACCTAATAGCTATCTGCCACTGATCCCCATCCCGTCTATTCCCCATAAAATTATGAATTTTGGGTAGAAATTCCCCCTTATGTCCTGATAGTTTCCACAAGTTATGAGGAAGTGCATCTCTGTCTCCACCACTCCCTGACTGCAGTGAGAGCATATCCTGTCCTCTCTTGGCAGCCAGGTCTGCCTGTGTCTGCCTTTTTCGATGGCCAGGCTATGCTCACTAAGTCTGTACATTGTCAAGGTTTTTCTCAGTTTGCTATCTTTTACCATGGTCAGGTATTCAGCCATGGTGTATTGTCTGTTTAGGGCCAAATAGCAATCGAGTTTGTTTTGGGTTTTTGTCATTTCTGTCCAATAGGTCAAATATTTTTCCTTTTGTTTAGTGACAATTGTGTTGGGTCGAATTCTCTGTGCTAGGATGTCACTGTCCTGGGGCTGATTATTATTAGTAGTGTTAGTTACTTCACTGAGTCCCAGGACCAGTTGACTGAGGGGACTATTCTCTATGATCATCTCTTGGCATTTCAGGGCTTCGTAATGATAGCAGTGGGGGTTGCTCATTTTTAGGTGTTTCCAAAATTTGATGGCTCTTTTTTGGATATTAATTAGTAGTGGGTATTGGCCTAGTTCTGCCCTGCATGCATTGTTTGTGGTTTTCCTCTGAGTCCGGAGGATACTTTTA
Organism: Somniosus microcephalus; assembly: GCF_052327205.1. Taxonomy (NCBI): domain Eukaryota; kingdom Metazoa; phylum Chordata; class Chondrichthyes; order Squaliformes; family Somniosidae; genus Somniosus; species Somniosus microcephalus. The sequence goes on along the minus strand of NW_028225212.1, from coordinate 1,021,518 downwards.
CAGAATTCTGCATGTAGGATCTCAATTGGGTGCTTGTCCCATTTTGCAAATTCTTGTTGTGTTAGTGGACCCCACACCTCACTGCCATAGAGTGCAATTGGTTCAATTACTGATTAAAAAATTTTGAGCCAAATGTCAATTGGAATTTCTATTTGGATTGACTTTTTAATGGCATAGAAAGCCCTTTTTGCTTTCTCTTTCAGTTCATTCACAGCCAAATGAAAATTTCCCGTAGAACTGATTTTTAAGCCTAAGTATGTGTAATTTGTAGTTTGTTCAATTTTAGTTGCTCCTAGTGTGAAGTTTATTCTGTCTCTCTCCCTTCTCCACACCCTGTATCTCCCTCTCTCTCCACAGTCTGTCTCTCTCCCGCTCCCTCCACAGTCTGTCTCTCTCGCTCTCCCTCCACAGTCTGTCTCTCTCCCTCTCCCCCCACAGTCTGTCTCTCTCCCTCTCTCTCCACAGTCTGTCTCTCTTCCTCTCTCTCCAGTCTGTCTCACTGCCTCTCATTCCATGGTTTATCTCTCTCTGCATGTCTCCACAGTCTGTCCCCCAGTCTCTCCACAGTCTGACTCTCTCCCTCTGTCTCCACAGTCTGTATCTCCCTCTCTCTCCACTGTCTGTCAATTCAATTCAATTCAAATTGCTTTATTGGCATGACAAGATACATCTTATGTTGCCAAAGCACAGAAAAACATGTATGATTGAACACGTACACGCAGATCTAGACATACAGTGTATAGACAGATATACCCCTGTATACATACATAAATATACACACATATAATATGCATATAATCTTTTCTTAGATTTAATGGTTGTCCCTCTGCTTATGGCAAGCTGTAACATAGTTTGCCGCTAAAGTTACGCATTTTCTCTGTTCCCCTAATAGATATGGGAGTTTTTGGTGGTCATTCAAATTTTTGAATTCAGGGCATATTTTTATGAATTTTGGGTAGAAATTCCCCCTTATGTCCTGATAGTTTCCACAAGTTGTGAGGAAGTGCATCTCTGTCTCCACCACTCCCTGACAGCAGTGAGAGCATATCCTGTCCTCTCTTGGCAGCCAGGTCTGCCTGTGTCTGCCTTTTTCGATGGCTAGGCTGTAGGGGGTTTTTCCTCCCTCTTGCCCGTTCTGGCCCCCTGCCAGGCTTCGTGCAAGAATTACCCTTGAGTGGTTCGACCCACCCCCCCTACGGTTCTAGACCTTGGAGTTAGATGCAGAGAACAGTAGTGCAGAGAAGAGGACTCAATAGACCAGGCTGAATAGCACGAAATGGATGCCTTTATTTTTGAACAGTTTGAAGCATTACAAAATACATGTCATAGGCACAGATTAAATTAACTACAATCATGCACAAATTTATGAACTTGACTCTATGGAAATGGGGAACACACGGCACATCGTAAAAGGGGAAACACATTACGATTTCCCTTAACTCCCTCCCCTATACCTAAACTAAGTTTCGACCTGGGGAACTTGGGATCATGCTCACCACTCTTGAAATCGCGAGAAAGGGGGTTCGCAGCCTTTTTGGCACCGCTTTCCGTCGTCACGTGGATTTGGAAACTTCTGGCGCAGTCGATATTCTCTCTCTCTCGAAGCGGTGGGGTAGACACAGCCTCGATGAGCGCTCGTTAAGGTTGAGATCCACTAAGTCGGTTTGGGTTCATGGAGCAGACCTAGATGCAGGTTATGCACATGGGAGAATCTTGTGGCATCGATCGCCGGTTCTCCAGAGGGTTTCTTCTCCGTCGGCCTGGGTCGTCGATGATCTCCCGACCCCAGTACCCGGGCCACCCTTGTCGTCTTCTCGTCGTGGCCGAGCCTTGTTTGGCTGAACACCGACCACGTTGTCCTTTTTTCGAAACCGTCCGTCTTTAAAAAGACGAAAACGTTTTCATCGATTCTGCATCTGCCGAAGTGGAAGAGGCGCCGACCCTGGCCCCGTCCGAAGAAGTTGAAGTCGTCCAAGAAGAAGAAGCAGCCGCCGTCCAGTCAAGTGAAGTTGTTCAAGTAACCCGAAGTCCGAAGTTTTTTTAGATGGACTTTCAATCCATAGTTATACTCTTTTGGGACAGTCTTATCTCCCGCCAAATCATAGTCCTGTCTTTGTATTAATTTTGGCGGGCAGAAATCTCTGCAGGGGCGCTTTGTCTTGTAACGGAGCCGGTGATAACTTAAACTGGCCTTCCTGGCCGATAATGTCTGTTAATGTCCTTTGCATTGTCACCGCGGCTCGGTTCGCATATTGATCGGTCCGGACATTTTCCTTGATGGCTGCTAAACGGTTTTTCCTTTGTACGATAAATGGGTATAAGTGTTTTTACATTGTCCGCCCATATCTTGATGGGCCCCATCCTGTACTTATAATCCATTGAATATGTATGCTGTTGCTCTGAGTTTCGGTTCCCAGATACTGGCTTTCGTGGGCTCACTGTCTTCAATCCACAAGCCTGTCTGGCTTGCAGTAACAGAAATAAAATGGTTCATAAACTGATCACGGGGCCTGGCGGCCATTTTGTATGCCCTTTTTATCAAAGGTTTTTCTGTGCAAGCTTACTTTGGTCAATAAACAGTCTTATTTTATCCAGTTTTCTTGCGTGATTTTTGCTGAAAATTGCGAATCTTACAAGGCTATGCTCACTAAGTTTGTACATTGTCAAGGTTTTTCTCAGTTTGCTATCTTTTACCATGGTCAGGTATTCAGCCATGGTGTATTGTCTGTTTAGGGCCAAATAGCAATCGAGTTTGTTTTGGGTTTTTGTCATTTCTGTCCAATAGGTCAAATATTTTTCCTTTTGTTTAGTGACAATTGTGTTGGGTCGAATTCTCTGTGCTAGGATGTCACTGTCCTGGGGCTGATTATTATTAGTAGTGTTAGTTACTTCACTGAGTCCCAGGACCAGTTGACTGAGGGGACTCTTCTCTATGATCATCTCTTGGCATTTCAGGGCTTCGTAATGATAGCAGTGGGGGTTGCTCATTTTTAGGTGTTTCCAAAATTTGATGGCTCTTTTTTGGATATTAATTAGTAGTGGATATTGGCCTAGCTCTGCCCTGCATGCATTGTTTGCGGTTTTCCTCTGAGTCCGGAGGATACTTTTACAGAATTCTGCATGTAGGATCTCAATTGGGTTTTTGTCCCATTTTGCAAATTCTTGTTGTGTTAGCGGACCCCACATCTCACTGCCATAGAGTGCAATTGGTTCAATTACTGATTAAAACATTTTGAGCCAAATGCCAATTGGAATTTCTATTTGGATTGACTTTTTAATGGCATAGAAAGCCCTTTTTGCTTTCTCTTTCAGTTCATTCACAGCCAAATGAAAATTTCCCGTAGAACTGATTTTTAAGCCTAAGCATGTGTAATTTGTAGTTTGTTCAATTTTAGTTGCTCCTAGTGTGAAGTTTATTCTGTCTCTCTCCCTTCTCCACACCCTGTATCTCCCTCTCTCTCCACTGTGTGGCTCTCTCGCTCTCTCTGTACAGTCTCTTCCTGTCCCTCTCTCTCCACAGTCTGTCTCTCCGTCTGTCTCCACAGTCTGTCTCTCTCCGTCTGTCTCCACAGTTTGTCTCTCCCTCTCTCTCCACAGTCTGTCTCTCTCAAATTCAAATTCAAATTCAAATCGCTTTATTGGCATGATAAGATACATCTTATGTTGCCAAAGCATCATAATACATTTATGGTTGAACACATAAACGCAGTTCTATTCATACACTGTATAAACAGGTATATCCCTGAGTGTATAAATATACAATCGCATTATTTATATGTACTCTTTTCTTAGTTTACTGGTTGTCCCTCTGTTCATGGCAAGCTGTAACATAGTGTGCCACCAGTGTTACACAGCTTCTCTCCTCCCCCAGTAGGTATGGGAGTTTTTGGTTGTCATTCAGGTTTCTGAATTCAGGGCATATTTGTGAGAATTTTTGGTAGAAATTCTCCCTGATGCCCTGATATTTTCCACAGGCTGTGAGGAAGTGCATCTCTGTCTCCACTACTCCCTGACTGCAGTGAGAGCATATCCTGTCTTCTCTTGGCAGCTTGGTCTGCCTGTGTCTGCCTTTTTCGATCGCTAGGCTTTCCCTCTCTCTCCACATTCTATCTCTCTCCCTCTCTCTCCACAGTCTGTCTCTCTCCCTCTCTCTCCACTGTCTGTCTCTCTCCCTCTGTCTCTACACTCCGTCACTCTCCCTCTCTCCCCAGTCTGTCTCTCTCTCTCTGTCTCCACAATCTGTCTCTCTCCCTCACTCACCACTGTCTGTCTCTCTCCCTCACTCACCACAGTCTGTCTCTCTCCCTCTCTCTCCACAGTCTGTCTCTCTCCCTCTCTCTCCACAGTCTGCCTCTCTCCCTCTCTCTCCACAGTCTGTCTCTCTCCCTCTCTCTCCACAGTCTGTCTCTCCCTCTCTCTCCACAGTCTGTCTCTCTCCCTCTCTCTCCATAGTCTGTCTCTCTCCCTCTCTCTCCACAGTCTGTCTCTCTCCCTCTCTCTCCATAGTCTGTCTCTCTCCCTCTCTCTCCACAGTCTGTCTCTCTCCCTCTCTCTCCACAGTCTGTCTCTCTCCCTCTCTCTCCACAGTCTGTCTCTCTCCCTCTCTCCACAGTCTGTCTCTCTCCCTCTCTCTCCACAGCCTGTCTCTCTCCCTCTCTCTCCACAGTCTGTCTCTCTCCCTCTCTCTCCACAGTCTGTCTCTCTCCCTCTCTCTCCACAGTCTGTCTCTCTCCCTCTCTCTCCACAGTCTGTCTCTCTCCCTCTCTCTCCACAGTCTGTCTCTCCCTCTCTCTCCAAAGTCTGTCTCTCTCCCTCTCTCCACAGTCTGTCTCTCTCCCTCTCTCTCCACAGTCTGTCTCTCTCCCTCTCTCTCCACAGTCTGTCTCTCTCTCTCTCTCTCCACAGTCTGTCTCTCTCCCTCTCTCTCCACAGTCTGTCTCTCTCCCTCTCTCTCCACAGTCTGTCTCTCCCTCTCTCTCCACAGTCTGTCTCTCTCCCTCTCTCTCCACAGTCTGTCTCTCTCTCTCTCTCTCCACAGTCTGTCTCTCTCCCTCTCTCTCCACAGTCTGTCTCTCTCCCTCTCTCTCCACAGTCTGTCTCTCTCCCTCTCTCTCCACAGTCTGTCGCTCCCTCTCCCTCTCCACAGTCTGTCTCTCTCCCTCTCTCTCCACTGTCTGTCTCTCTCCCTCTCTCTTCACAGTCTGTCTCTCTCTCTCTCTCTCCACAGCCTGTCTCTCTCCCTCTCTTTCCACAGTCTGTCTCTCCCTCTCTCTCCACAGTCTGTCTCTCTCCCTCTCTCTCCACAGTCTGTCTCTCTCCCTCTCTCTCCACAGTCTGTCTCTCTCAGTTCAGTTTTTTCAGTTCAAATGCTTTATTGGCATGAAAGTTTACAGAGAACCATATTGCCAAAGCTTACATAGCAAAAAGGTACAGTTTTCCAACATTCTGTAGGTGTCAATCGATTTGACATTTGTTGGGTATATACAATATTACTTTTAAACAATATTAATTTTAAACAGTCTTTCTACTTCATTTGGTACGTTCAATATTAATTTTAAACAGTCTTACTTTTAAACAGTCCTCAGGTTGTGACATGTTGTTACATATTTAGCCCCAAGGTATGGTCTGTCTCCTTCTCCTAGGACTAATCTCAATTTTGACAGATCATCCAATTCCTTGAAATCTGGGGTTGTTTGGCTTAGCTTGTTGAATAATATGTTTCTTGATGTGTTGAATTTTTCGCATTTTAGGAGGAAATGCATTTCTGTTTCAACCTCGCCAGCCAGACATTGATCGCATATTCTATTCTCTCTAGGCTGCCAGGATTTCTTGTATCTGCCTTTTTCAATTTCCAGTTGGTGGTCGCTTAGTCTGTACCTGGTGAGGGTCTGTCTCTGTTTTGTGTCTCTGATGGTCGTGAGGTAGTCTGCCAGTTTATATTCTCTTTTTAGGGCCCGGTAACATTCTAATCTGCTTTGGTTTTCGGTTATTTTGTTCCAATGTTCCAGGTAGGTTTCTTTGCATTGTTTAATGATTTGGTTCACTCGGATTGGTGTTTGGACGGCTGTGTTGGTCTGGGGCTGGTCAGGGTCCGGCTGAGTACTTAGTTTCAGTAGCAGCTGACTCAGGGGACTCTTTTCTGGGTTTAGCTCTTGGGTCTGAAAGGCTTTGAAATGAAGGGTGTCTGGGGAGCTAGATTTGAGGTGATTTAGGAAGTTTAGTGCTCGTTTTTGGATGTTTATTATCAGTGGGTATCTGCCTAGTTCGGCTCTGCATGCATTTGTTGGCGTTTTTCTTTGGGTGCGAAGGATGCTTCGGCAGAATTCTGCATGTAGGGCTTCTATTGTGTGTTTTTCCCATTTAGTGTAGCTTTGGTGATTTAGCGGGCCCCATACTTCACTACCGTACAGTGCAATGGGCAGGATTATGCTGTCAAAAATTTTGAGCCAGATTTTGATTGGGATTTGGATGTTGTAGAATTTTCTTTTTATTGCATATAGGGCTCTTCGGGCTTTTTCTTTTAGTGCATTCACTGCTATGCTGAAGCTCCCTGATGCTGTAATAGTTAGACCAAGGTAGGTGTAGCTCATAGTGTGTCCTATAGTGGTATCACTGAGGGTAAACTGGTATTTGTTTTCCTGACATCTGGGTCTTTTCTGAAAAATCATGATGTTGGTTTTCTTTAGATTTACTGTTAGAGCCCAATTTTGGCAGTATTTGTCGAGTAGGTCTAGTTGTTGCTGTAATCCCTGTTCTGTGGGAGACAGCAGAACCAGGTCGTCCGCATAGAACAGGGACTTCACTTCTCCATCCAGGAGACGGAGACCTGGTGACTCGCTTTGCTCCAGCATGTCTGCTAATTCATTTATGTATATGTTGAACAGGGTCGGGCTCAAATTGCAGCCCTGCCGGACGCCTCTTCTCTGGGTGAAGAAATCGGTGCGTTTGTCTCCAATTTTGACCCCGCATTTGTTTTTCAGATACATTGATTTAATAAGGTCATAGACTTTGCCCCCTATTCCACACTGAAGAAGTTTATAATAGAGCCCTTCGTGCCATATAGAGTCAAAGGCTTTCTTGAAGTCGATGAAACAGGCGAATATTTTCCCATTTTTTGTTTGGTGTTTATGTTTTTCAATGAGGGTGTGAAGGGTATAGATATGGTCGGCGGTGCGGTGTTTTGGAAGAAAGCCTATTTGTTTTTTTCTGAGGATATTATGTTTGTTAAGAAAATCAAGTAATCTACTATTTAGAATACTGCAGAATAACTTCCCTAGACAACTGTTGACACAGATGCCGCGGTAGTTATTTGGGTCTGATTTGTTTCCACTTTTATATATGGGGGAGATTAGTCCTTGGCACCAGATATCGGGAAAACAGCCTGAGCGTAATATGATGTTGAATAGTTTGAGTATCGCACCCTGCATCTCCATATTGCTGAACTTTAGCATTTCATTTTTGATGTTGTCTGGGCCACAGGCTTTCTTTAGGTGGAGAGATTTTGTTTTTGTGGCCAGTTCTTTCCATGTGATTGGGGAGTCTAGAGGGTTTTGGTTGTCTTTAATTGTTGCTTCTAATGTGTGGAGTTTTTCTGTGACCTGATGTTGACTTGGGTTTGTTTTGTTTTTTGGGATGTCTTTGTAGAGGTTTTCAAAATGTGTTCTCCAGATGTCGCCATCTTGGATTGGTAATGCTTGCAATTGTGTTGTACTCAGGTTATTCCACATTTCCCAGAATTGTTTTGGATTGGTGGAGTTTTCAATTTCTTCGAGTATTTTGTGGGTATAGTTTTGTGTTTTGTTCCTAATGGTGTGTTTATATCTTTTGAGGGTTTCATTGTATCTAGTACGTAGGTCCGGATTGTTTGGTTGCCGATGCTTTTGGTTTGATATTTTTCTCAGGTCTTTTCTGGCATTTTTGCATTCGTGGTCAAACCATTTCATATTTTTATTTTGTCTTTTGTGATGCTTCCTCTTCTGTTTCACGAGGTCGGCTTTTACAGCTGCCTCATGGAAGATCATATTTATATCCTCTATGGCCGTGTTTACACCATCTCTGGTGATCTCATATAGATTTTCTTTAAATTTTGAAATTTTACTTGTGAGATCAGGTGAATTTAGTGCTGTGATGAATTTATCTCCACTGTCTGGGGCCCATCTGTATGTCTGGTTTATTTTATGTAGCTTACTGTGTTCCTTTTTTGTGTCTGTAGTTTGGGCAGAAAGTTTAAGGTACACATTTATTTGGTTATGGTCTGAGAGGGGGGATTGTTGCCTGACAGTGAATGCGTTGATATCGCAGGGGTCCAGGTCAGTGATTGTATAGTCCACCACACTAGACCCAAGAGTTGAGGAGTATGTGAGTCTCCCTTGGGAGTCCCCTCTGAACCTACCATTAACTATGTACAGGCCTAAGGCTCGGCAGAGTTGCACTACCTCCCTACCGCTTTTGTTTATTTCACGATCAAGGTTGTTCCGATTTGCGATGGCTGGTGTGACATCTAAAGGGGTCTGGCCAAACACATGGTTGTTTCCCTGTGGGTCTATGAAGTCAGGTTCACAACCGGTCCTTGCATTCAGGTCCCCACATATTATCACCTTTCCTTGGGCCTGGAAATGGCTGATTTCCATGTGGAGAGTATCAAATAACTCCTCTTCGAAATATGGCGAATCTATTGGAGGTATGTAGATCGCACATAAGTAAACATCTTTTTTTGCTATTCCTATATTTTTATCTAGTTTTAGCCATACGTGTGATTTCCCCTGTTTTACCGGTGAGATGTGTTTGTCCAGTTCTCCCTTATACCACACCAATATTCCCCCGGAGGTTCTGCCCTTGCGTGTTTTAGTGTTCTTTACTGAGGGCACAATGATTTCATGGTACATTGGAGGACAGTGGGTCGGCATGTCCTTTTGGCACCATGTTTCTGTTAACATAATTATATCAATGTCTTTTATAGCTTTTAGGAATTCAGGGTCTGTACTCTTCATCCCAAAAGTTGAGGAGCGGAGGCCCTGGATATTCCAGCAGCTTATGTGGAAAGAACGCATTTATATAGTTCAATAAAACGAAATAAAATGGACCTATTTTGTGGGATGAGTGTGGAAACACTATTTTCTATAATGCTAAGTGATGATTTAGTATAAATTTCATGAGGCATGCACATATATCTATCTAATAATAGTAATAATACTGATAAGATAACAATAATGATAATGATAAATAACAATATTAATAATTTCTCCGGCTTTCTATCAGGCTGTTCAGCATCGTCATGATCTTTCTCAGTTCTTGGTCTACAGTCTGTGGTCTAGAGGGGGGTCTTGGGTCAGGTATAAAAGCACGGTTCTGTTGTCGGTTTTGTAAAGGGGGGTGGGGGACATTGGTGGTCCTGTTTGGGCTCCCAATGGTAGGGGGGGTGGGAGGGCTGCGTCTTTTGGCAGTGTTTATGAGGTTTCTTGCGAAGACCCACATCTGCTGTTTGAGTAGATGTATTTCGTCATAGAGGTCCCTTGTGTTGATGTTTGGATGATGGGCCAGGGAGACGTTGGGGAGGACAGAACATCTCGTGTCGATCTCCCTGTTGGTGTTGTGGATTATATAGGCTGGGGTGTCCTTTCTGGGCAGTAGTGTGGAGATCACTCTCTCTCCCTCTCTCTCCACAGTCTGTCTCTCTCCCTCTCTCTCCACAGTCTGTCTCTATCCCTCTCTCTCCACAGTCTGTCTCTCTCCCTCTCTCTCCACAGTCTGTCTCTCTCCCTCTCTCTCCACAGTCTGTCTCTCTCCCTCTCGCTCCACAGTCTGTCTCTCCCTCTCTCTCCACAGTCTGTCTCTCTCCCTCTCTTGCCACAGTCTGTCTCTCTCCCTCTCTCTCCACAGTCTGTCTCTCTCCCTCTCTCTCCACAGTCTGTCTCTCTCCCTCTCTCTCCACAGTCTGTCTCTCTCCCTCTCTCTCCACAGTCTGTCTCTCTCCCTCTCTCTCCACAGTCTGTCTCTCTCCCTCTCTCTCCACAGTCTGTCTCTCTCCCTCTCTCTCCACAGTCTGTCTCTCCCTCTTTCTCCACAGTCTGACTCTCTCCCTCTCTCTCCCCAGTCTGCCTCTCTCCGCCTGTATCCACTGTAAGATTCGCAAATTTTCTGCATCTCCCCGAATGTTATTATTAATAAAAGGGACCCTGCATGGACATCTTAAATTGAAAAGGGTACCCAAGATGGCGTCCGTGCCTCGTGGCAGAAAGCCTGTGGGATTCCAAAATGGATTCTGCAGTGCAGACAGCTTGGGAGAAATCGAAACTAAGGCTGCAGGTTTTCTGTGAAGAGAAACTTTGTGTTTTGGAACGAGACAGGACTCTGAATTATGCATTAGACTGAATTGGAGACGGATCTAATTGCAGTTTAGGCCTCTAGTTAAGGCCATCAAACAGTCTGCATACATTATCGGAAACAGATTAACACAGCCATCGAGGCTGGACAAGCCCATCAAGGAGCTTTCAGGACAATACAAGTCAATTATCGGGCCGGTAGGTGCGATTACCGGCCATCTAAAAACCATTAGTATGAATTACTACCATTATTTTAAACTAGCCCGCCAAAATTAAAACAAAGAACTAACCTGATTTGGCGCGAAGATAAGGGTTTTCGACGAAGGTATAATTGAAGGCCCCGGGTAGCATTGAGTTAGGTTAGCTAGTTCATTCATTCGGAGGAGGTCCATAGAGTTGGTTGGTTGGTGTGCTGGTGCTGCTCCTCGGGCCCCTCGCCCTCGTGGCCGCTGCTCTTTCCCCGTCCCGCGCTTACCTCCTGGCCTTTGCCCGTGCCCTTTTCCCACTCCATCTGGAACTGCCCCGGCACCGGGTCGGGCGGACATGGACAGATTCAGGCCAGGCAAGGCGGGACGCGATGAGGGGAGAAGGGAAAACCACCGAGGGGCAGACTGGCTGGAGAAGGCCAAACGAGGGGAGGCTTCGACTCATCGGGCCTTCAGCCTCGGCCGACCTTCGAATATCTGCACACTAACTCAAACTGGCAGCTGTTGACGAAGAATCATCCCTGCAAGGTAAAGTACCCAAACAGAGACTTTGACTTTGGGGTACTCGAACCTGGACAATGCCCTTGCAGCACCCGGAGACCACGTGATGATGCAGGCTCCAGAGAGCACCAAGAGCGAACCCCGAACCCCACCGCTGTTTTGAATTGAGCAAACCCCGTTTTTGATTGGTGAGCATAGATTCTGACCCCTCATAGCTTAATCTAGTTAGGTATAGGGGTGGGATAAGGATAAGGGGATTGTTAAGATAGTTGTTTTCCCTCAACGTGCCGTGTGTTCCCCATTCCCTGTATAAGTGCATTTGCCTGTAATGTTATAGTGGTAACTTCTTTTAAGACTGTATTAATTTTTCCTGTTCAATAAAATCTTGGTTTTTGCTTGCATCCAAACCACCTGTCTACTCGAGTTTTCTGTATCGCCGCTTGTACCCAAGTCCAGTGTCTAGAACCCAGGGGCGTGGGAGCGATTCGAACCGCTCACAAACAGTCAGGGGCATAACTGACTGGGCGCATGGGCCACACCCGCCACACCCGCCACCCCCTACAGAAATGGCGACCACGACAGGACACTGGCAACAGGGTTGCGATACAGTAGACAATGGTTCGGATGAGCAAACCATGATGGAGGAAAGGATTTCTGATTATGTTTTTAGTAAGGTGAATATCACTAAGAAGTGGATCGCCACTCTGTTAAAGGCTGGGCGTCCGGTAGATGCAGCGGCCAAGTGGACAGAGGGAAAGGAACACAAGAAGTCCTTAGAGAAGGCAGTTTGGCTGATGTGCTTTAAAAAGCAGATCCAGCTTCTGGACGGGCTCGTTGCCGCACAGGCAATTGAGTTAAGGGAGTCAGCCCTGGAGATCCAGGATAAGGCTCTCGCAGGGGAAAAGTTGTTAGTAGCTTTGCAGGCTTTGAACCAAGAAAGAGTGCATCTAGTGAGAGAACACAAGGCCCAGTTGGAATACCTACGGTGCCAAGTCACCGAGGCCAAGGGAAATGAGTCAAGGTTGCGGGAGAAAAACGCCCGCATGGCAAGGCAGGTTAGGGAACAGGAAGAGAAACATAGAAACATAGAGATAGGAACAGGAGTAGGCCATTCGGCCCTTCGAGCCTGCTCCGCCATTCAATGAGATCATGGCTGATCTTCGTCTGAGATCATAGCTGATCTTACCAGTTCAGTACCCCGTCCCCGCCTTTTCTCCGTAACCCTTAATCCCCTTAGCCTTCAGAAATATATCCAATTCTCTCTTGAAAATATTTATTGAATTAGCCTTCACAGCCCTCTGTGGCAGGGAATTCCACAGGCTCACCACTCTTTGAGTGAAGAAATTTTTCCTCATCTCTGTTTTAAATGATTTGCCCGCTATTTTTAGACTGTGGCCCCTGGTTCTGTGCTCCCCGGCCATTGGAAACATTCTCTCTGAATTCAGCCTGTCCAGGCCTGCCATAATTTTATATGTTTCGATGAGATCCCCTCTCAATCTTCTAAACTCCAGTGAGTACAAGCCCAAACTATTTAATCTCTCTTCGTAGGTCATTCCCGCCATTCCAGGTATCAGCCTGGTGAATCGCCGTTGCACTCTTTCCATGGCAAGAACATCCTTCCGCAGATGGGGCGACCAAAACTGTACACAATACTCCAGATGCGGTCTCACCAGCACCTTGTACAGCTGTAGTAAGGTATCCCTATTCCTATACTCGAACCCCCTTGATATGAAGGCCAACATACCATTTGCCTTCTTAATCGCCTGTTGCACCTGCATGCTCTCCTTCAGTGACTGGTGCACAAGAACACCCAGGTCCCTCTGCACTTCCCCATCTCCCAATCTATTGCCATTTAGATAATAATCTACCCTCCTGTTTTTACCCCCAAAGTGGATAACCTCGCATTTATCCACATTATAGTGCATCTGCCACGTATCCGCCCATTCCCCCAACCTGTCCAAATCGCACTGTAGCCTCCTGACATCCTCATCAGAGCCCACCCCTCCTCCTAGTTTAGTGTCGTCAGCGAATTTGGAAATATTGCATCCAATTCCCTGATCCAGATCATTTATATATATTGTGAACAGCTGGGGTCCCAGGACAGATCCTTGCGGCACCCCGCTGGTCACTGCCTGCCACTCCGAAAACGAGCCGTTTATTCCAACTCTCTGTTTTCTATCCGCCAGCCAGTTCTCTATCCACGTTAATACTTTGCCCCCAATCCCATGAGCCTTAATTTTGCATGATAATCTTTTGTGTGGGACCTTATCGAAGGCTTTCTGGAAGTCAAGGTACACCACATCCACTGGCTCTCCCCCATCTATTTTACCAGTTACTTCCTCAAAAAATTCCAGCAGATTAGTCAAACACGATTTACCCTTTGTAAATCCATGTTGACTCTGTCCGATCCTTTCCCCATTTGTCAAGTGCTCCGCTATTTTATCCTTAATAATGGACTCTAGCATTTTGCCCACAACCGATGTAAGGCTTACTGGTCTATAATTCCCTGCTTTCTCTCTACCCCCCTTTTTAAATATTGGGGTAACATTAGCTACCCTCCAATCCACGGGTACTGTTCCCGAGTCAATGGAGTTCCGGAAGATGATCCTTAGAGCATCTGCTATCTCCAGGGCCACCTCCTTAAGTACCCTAGGATGTAGTTTATCAGGCCCCGGGGATTTGTCGGCCTTCAGTCCCCTCAACTTACCCAACACCATATCCCTAGAGATACTAATTTCTGTCAGCTCCTCCCTCTCATTAGTCCCTATGTTTGCCGATATTCCTGGGAGGTTATTTGTGTCCTCCTTTGTGAATACAGAACCAAAGTATGAGTTTAATTGGTCTGCCATTTCCTTATTCTCCATTATATATTCTCCCGAATCGGACTGCAAGGGACCGACTTGGGATTTTACCAGTCTTTTCCTCCTGATATACCGATAAAAGCTTTTGCAGTCTGTCTTTATGTTTGCTGCAAGTTTACTTTCGTATTCTATTTTCCCCTTCCTGATTAATCCCTTTGTCCTCTTTTGCTGTATCCTGTACTGCCCCCAATCTTCCGGTCTGGTGCTTTTTTTTGCCAGTTGATATGCCCTTTTTTTTGATTTTATGCTGTCCCTAATTTCCCTCGTTATCCACGGTTGAGTCACCTTTTTAGGTTTATTTTTATGCCAAACCGGTATAAACATGTTCTGGAATTCTTCCATTCTATCTTTGAATGCTTGCCATTGTCTATCCACTGTCAATCCCCCCAGAAACACCACCCAATCAATCTTACCCAATTCCCGTCTCATACCCTCGTAATTCCCTTTATTTAAGTTCTGGACCTTAGTCTCTGATTCAATTTCCTCACTCTCCATCTCGACTGAGAGCTCGATCATATTATGATCGCTCTGACCCAAGGGGCCTCGTACAAGAAGATTGCTGATAAGTCCCTTCTCATTGCACAATACCCAGTCTAAAATGGCCTGATCTCGAGTCGGCTCCTCGACATATTGGTCCAGATAACCGTCCCGAAAACATTCCAGGAATTCCTCCTCCTCAGAATTTTTACTAATTTGGGTAGTCCAATCAATATGTAAATTAAAGTCACCCATGATGACAGCTGTGCTCTTATCGCACGCTTCTCTAATTTCCCTTTTTATGCCTTCCCTCACCTCCATATTACTATTTGGAGGCCTATATATCACACCCACTAACGTTTTCCTCCCCTTGCTATTTCTCATTTCTACCCATACAGATTCCGTTTCATCCGAGTTAATATCCTTCCTTTCCATTGCATTAATCCCCTCCTTTACCAGCAATGCTACCCCACCTCCCCTACCTTTTTGCCGATCCTTCCTAAATATTGTATATCCCTGGATGTTAAGTTCCCAGCCTTGCCCACCCTGCAGCCACGTTTCTGTAATCCCAATCAAATCATACTTGTTTACCTCTATTTCCACAACTAATTCATCCACCTTGTTCCTAATGCTTCTAGCATTAAGATACAAAGCCTTCAGGCTTGCTTTTTTCACACTCTCATTGTGAATTAGTTTGGCCCTTTGTGTTTCTCTCCTTTGCTTATTGCTTCTCACCTTTCTACCATCTATTTCTGACTTCATATGACTTCCCTCTTTTCCACTACCTAGGTTCCCATCCCCCTGCCAAATTAGTTTAAATCCTCCCGAACCGCCCTAGAAAATATTACCCCGAGGACATCGGCTCCCTCACAGTTCAGGTGTAGACCGTCCCCTTGGTACAGGTCACTCCTCCCCAAGAACTGGTTCCAATGCCTCAAGAATTTAAATCCCTCTCCCTTGCACCACTGCTCAAGCCACGTATTTAGCTTATCTATCTTACTCTCTCTAAACTTATTAGCTCGTGGCACTGGTAGCAATCCAGAGATTACTACCTTTGAGGTCCTACTTTTCAATTTAGCTCCTAACTCCGTAAATTCAGCTTGTAGGGCCTCCTCCCTCTTTTTACCTACATCGTTGGTACCTACATGTACCACGACAACTGGCTGATCCCCCTCCCCCTTCAGAATGCTCTGCACCCGCTCCGAGACATCCTTGACCCTTGCACCAGGGAGGCAACATACCATCTTGGAGTCTCGGTCTCGGCCACAGAAACTCCTATCTATCCCCCTTACAATTGAATCCCCTATCACTATAGCCCTATCCCTCTTTTTCCCGCCCTTCTGTGCAGCAGAGCCAGTCATGGTGCCCTGAACCTGGCTGCTGGTGCCTTCCCCTGATAAGTCATCTCCCCCAACAGTACCCAAAACGGTAAACCTGTTTTGGAGGGAGATGACCGCAGGTGACTCCTGCACTACCTTCCTGCCTTTACCCTGCCTTTTGGTCACCCATTTACTGTCTGAGCTAGCCTTTACCTGCGGTGTGACCAACTCACTGAATGTGCTATCCACAACATCCTCAGCATCGCGTATGCTCCAGAGTGAGTCCATTCGCAGCTCCAGCGCCGCCATGCGGTCCGCTAGGAGCTGCAGCTGGGCACACTTCCTGCACACATAGTTGTCAGGGACAGTGTCCCTGATTTCCCACATGGCACAGGAGAAGCATGACACGGGTCCGAGCTGCCCTTCCATGACTTAACCCTTACAATACCCTTTTATTTACTACGATTTAGCTTAATTATTGAATTCTACTTAGAATAAGTTTGTGAAAGTACTCACCAACCAGTCACCTACCTGTTTTCTGGTGTTGTATTTTCACTGCCGCCTCCTGTCCTGGAACCTTTTCCACCTAGGTTAGGCTCCTGAAATAAAATAAATTTAACCTACCTTTTCAACTTCCCCTAACCCCTAAAAGGTTAGAGGAGGTGGAAGGGTGGGAGACACTACACTGTAGTGTTTCGGGTTTAGCAACAGCTCCACCTATATAAGAGTTACTGGCCTCCTGCTCTCCCGACTGCACCAGCTGTGAAAGAAAAAGCCCGCGAAAGGTGAGCTTTTAAACTCACCAGTTACTGGCCTCCTGCTCTCCCGACTGCCCCAGCAGTTACTGGCCTCCTGCTCTCCCGACTGCCCCAGCTGTGGTCTCGGGCCTCGCCTCTCTCCGGTTTTTATACCGGGCTCCGACTCACTGCTCCCGACTGGTCTCGGGCCTCGCTGGTCGCCGGGTTTTCTCCCGAGCTCCTCCTCGCTGCTCCCGCTGGTCCCGACTCCGCCTCCACCCACTGCCGATGCCGCACTGGGGCCTACCTGAGCCTCTGGGGCCTCTTGTAGTCGCTCTGCCGCTCAGCTCCGCCTCCACCCGCTGCCGATGCCGCACTGGGGCCTACCTGAGCCTCTGGGGCCTCTTGTAGTCACTCTGCCGCTCAGCTCCGCCTCCACCCGCTGCCGATGCCGCACGAGTCGAGCGTCATATCCCGTTCTTACAAGGGCGTCTTTCAGTGTCTGTAGGTGTCCATCGCGTTCCTCCTCGTCTGAGCAGATCCTGTGTATTCGCAGGGCTTGTCCATAGGGGATGGCTTCTTTAACGTGGTTAGGGTGGAAGCTGGAGAAGTGAAGCATCGTGAGGTTGTCCGTGGGCTTGTGGTAGAGTGAAGTGCTGAGGTGTCCGTCTTTGATGGAGATTCGTGTGTCCAGGAATGAGACTGATTCTGAGGAGTAGTCCATGGTGAGTTTGATGGTGGGATGGAACTTGTTGATGTTATCGTGTAGTCTTTTCAGTGATTCTTCGCCGTGGGTCCATAGGAAGAAAATGTCGTCGATGTATCTGGTGTATAGCGTTGGTTGGAGATCCTGTGCAGCGAAGAAGTCTTGCTCGAACTTGTGCATGAAGATGTTTGCGTATTGGGGTGCGAATTTGGTCCCCATGGCTGTTCCGTGTGTTTGGGTAAAGAACTGGTTGTCGAAGGTGAAGACATTGTGGTCAAGGATGAAGCGGATGAGTTGTAAGATGGCGTCTGGAGATTGGCTGTTGTTGGTGTTGAGTACTGAGGCTGTCGCAGCGATGCCGTCATCGTGGGGGATACTGGTGTAGAGTGCCGAGACGTCCATCGTGGCGAGGAGTGTTCCTGGTTCAACTGGTCTGTGGGTGCTGAGCTTCTGTAAGAAGTCTGTAGTGTCGCGACAGAAGCTGGGGGTTCCCTGTACGATGGGTTTCAGGATGCCCTCGACATATCCAGAGAGGTTCTCACACAGGGTTCCGTTGCCTGATGCGATAGGACGTCCAGGTGTGTTGGCTTTGTGTATCTTTGGGAGGCAGTAGAAGTCTCCCACGCGGGGAGTACGTGGGATGAGAGCATGTAGGATGCTTTGAAGGTCTGGATCGAAGGTTTTGATCAGTCTGTTGAGTTGACGGGTGTGTTCTTTGGTCGGATCTGCGGGTAACTGTCTGTAGTGTTCCTGGTTGTCCAGTTGTCGGTATACTTCTTTGCAATAGTCCGTTCTGTTCTGTATGACGATGGCACCTCCTTTGTCTGCTGGTTTGATGACGATGTTGTGGTTGGTCTTGAGAGCGTGGATGGCATTGCGTTGTGCTCGGGTGACATTCTGGACTGTCTTGTGAGTGCGGCTGATGAATCTGGCATTGATGCATCTCCTGACAGCTTGAGCATACATGTCAAGCTTAGGGCAGCGACCCTCCGGAGGGGTCCAATTTGACTCTTTCTTCTTCGGTTGCTGCACTGCGGATCCCTCTGTCTGCTGTTCCGGATCATTGATTGTCTCATTGGGTTCGCTGCTGACATCTTGGGATTTGTGGAAGAATTCCCAGAGCCTCATTCTCCTGATGAATTCCTCTGTGTCTGCCGCGAGACCGATGGGGTCCATTTTGGTGGTGGGGCAGAAATTGAGCCCTCGGCTGAGAACTTCAATTTCGTCTGGTTGAAGGGTGTGGTCGGACAGGTTGACGATGGATTTCCCTGTGGTTTCAACCGTGGTACCGGGGGAGGATTGGTTGCTGCTGCTGGTGATGCCAAGTTTCTCAAGCTTCCTGTTCTTGGTGTGCATGTAGGTAGCGTAGTTCCGTTGCCTTGTTTGTTTGGCGGTGTCTCGTAGCTGGTCTGCTGCGTCCTGAGCACAGGCTGAGAACATGGACTCCATCTCGGTTTCGAGGTTGCGGCGTCTGCTGTAGAGCTGGTGTACGAGATGGTTGAGGAGTGTGCGAGAGGTACGACGGCAGAGTCTCTCAGCGTAGTCTGTGTTGTAGGTCGACTTGAGTGGGTTAGTGATCTGTAGTCCTTTCGGGATCTTGTCTGCTTTCTTGCATCTCTGTAGAAACTTGATGTCTGTGTCGATATGCGCGATCTTCTTGGAGATCCTCTCCACTTTGAGCCGGCAGTTTGTGGTGTCGATAGTAGCCACTTTATGTTCAGCATTGTTAATTCCTGAGGGCTGCACATTTTCTGTATCCTTTTTGATATTGTCACATGACACCATTCCTACAAAACATGTCTCACTTAAATCAGTGTCCTCAATTACATTAACTCGTTGCCCTTTCTTAGTTTTTACTTTTGAAAAGCATTGTTTGGCAAAGTGATTCTTTCCATGACATTTTGTGCACATTTTTCGAAACGCTGGACATTGTTTTAACTGGTGTTTGTAACCACAGTGTTTACAATTAAAAATTCCTTCCTCCGATTGCTTTTCACTTCTGTTCTGCCCATGTTTCTTCCCCTTGTAGGACACAGCACTGACAGCAGCACTTACTGCAATCGCATCATCATTGATTTCACTGAAAGTCTTGGCATACTTTTGAGCTAGCTCGCTAGCTTGGCATATTTTCACAGCAGTTTCCAATGTTAGTTCAGTTTCTCTCAACAGACGTTCCCTGACTTTTTTTTATCATGAATACCAAACACAATCTGGGCACGAATCATGGATGCTTTCAGCTCAGAGAAATTACATGTCTGTGCTTTCAGTTTCAGATCAGTCAAAAAGCTATTAAAAGTCTCATTTTGCTGCTGTGTCCGAGAACGGAAGATGTACCTCTCATAGGTTTCATTCTTTTTGGGGGAACAATGTGTATCAAACTTCTTTAGCACATCGTCTAATGTTTTTCTGTTCTCCTCTGGATTAAATACAAATGTATTAAAAACCTCTATTGCCTGTGGGCCTGCAACCGTGAGCAGCAACGCTATTTTCCTTGCGTCTGGCTTCGTACCGTACCCGATGGCAGCAATGTAGAGTTCAAATTGTTGTTTAAAAGTCTGCCAATTGTAGTCGACATTTCCTGTGAGTTTCAAATGCTCTGGTGGCTTCAAATTCTCCATGTCACATTGCACAATATTCAGCAAATCTTACCAATCCTGGTACCATGTTATGTTCATTAATAACTAGTCGTATTTATTAAGAACAGCTAGCTTTTGCTAGACACTTTATTGAGCACATGTGGACTAGGTACAGTATCTGTAGAGGCCTCCATCTTGACTGCTGCCTTGTGGGTAGCCTAGTGCATCCTGGGTAGCCTACTCTTATATACATACAGCACCACCTAGTGTACCATTCCAGAATGACAGGTTACTGATCATTACAGGAAAGATTGAACAGGTTGGGTCTTTCTGCTATAGAAGAGAGAGGACTTAGATGAGGCCTGATAGAGATCTTGAAATTTATGAATGGGTTGGACAGGGTAGATGTGGAGAGAATGTTTACACTTGTGGGAGAATGCAACACTTGTTGTCATAAATACAAGATAGTTTTCCAATAGGGAAATAAGGAGCAATGTCTGTACTCAGAGAGTGGATAGAATGTGGACCTCACTACCACAGGAAGTGGTTGAGGAAAATAGTTTAGATTCTTTCAGAATGAAACTAGACGAGTAAATGCTAGAAAGGGGAATAGAAAGATATTCCGAGAGGCTGCGATGATGTAGATGCAATGAAGAGACTGGTGTGGAGCATGAACACCAACACACACTGATTGGGCCGAATGGCCTGTTTGTGTGTTGTAGATTCCATGTAATATAATCCCCTGAACTACAGCTCAGCTCTGTCTGCCTACCTAGTGACCAGGCTCTTACTCTGGAAGCTGCGAATCAATTGCTGCCCTCAATCGCTGAAGGGACTCTTTACAGAAGAGCTCAGAGTGAAAGCAGTAAACTAATGGTCCTGTCCCGAAAGACAATGTGGGAAATGTCAGTCAGAAACAGCGCCGAGTCCTGAACACAGTGCTTGGCCCGCAGCTAGCTGTATCTTCAGATCTCCAGCGATTGCTGGTGTAATTCAGTGGATGGCAGTCTGGGGCTGAATATTACATTCCTGGGCTGGAGACACTGGGAGCCGCCCCTGGGCTGCGCTCAGCTATTTCTGATTATTAATGAATTGAATAATTGCGGTAATCGGATATTTCAGCGCGTTCTTCACCTGCTCTCTGAACTTGGACTGGGTCACCCCATAAATAAATGTGTTTGTGCAGCAACTTAAATTCCGCAGCATAAATCCGACTCGGTGAAAGATAAATAAAGATTCTGTGTAATAAATGGTTCCTGTAATGGTATAATATAAGAAAAATATAACATAGACCAGCCACAGCAGTATGAAGCTGGCGGATATGGTGAAGAGTAAAATCATAGACTTCCTTCTGCTCTCCATCTCTGGGTCTCTGTCATTCTCTCCCTTGCTCTCACCCCGCAGTCCCTTACGGACCCGACCGGCCACTAAAATGTGTCTGACTGTCAGAGCGTTGAGCAACAGAATTAAAGCGAATGGGAGCAATGGGGTTAAAACCGTATTAAACCAGTCAAATCCCACCCACCCGGGCTCAGTATAATAGCTCGGGATTGTGTCACAGTTCCACGGCACATTGTCAATTATTCTCCTGGGTTTATATATAAAGTAGAAGGGAATGTTTTTTAAACAGAACAGAATGCCGGTTGTTGCCAGAACCACAGCCGCAGTTTTCTCGGTGCAATATTTAGTTTTCAGCTTCTGGCAACAAATGGCCACAAATCGATCAAAGGTGAAAGTGACGGTGAACCAGACAGAACAGTCTGTTGCTGCACAGGACAGGACAACGAGAACACTACACACAGGGGTGATGGACAGGAAAGATCCTGGGAAATAAAAAATTCTGATCCTCCTCAGTATGACCTCAGTAACAATGGCCAGGAGATCTGCCGCTGCCATGGCCGCCAGGTAGCGAGTGGTGCAGGTGGAGAGTCCGCACTTTCCCCAGGACAGGATCACAATCGCCAGCAAATTCACTGTAAAACACAGAAGGGAAAATAGACTGGAAATTACTGAGCACATATTCTCCGTGACTGAGCCCAGACAGTAAGGGCTGGAATTTAACACCCCAAAAATGGCGGGTTGGGCTCGGGTCAGAGGTGAAAATTTAAGAATATTGTCCCGAACCCAACCCACCCACTTCCGAGTTTACCGGAGACGGGACAGGGGGCGGGCAGCGAACCGCTCCCAGGAGGCGGGTTGGTAAGTTAACATTTTAATGAGGCGGGCAGCCTCTGATTTAACCTGTTTCACAGGTTTATCTACGGCAGGCCGGGCTTCCTGGGCCTCGGGAATGATTTCACCCCCACCCCCAACTCTACCCGTTGCCCGACCCCCCCATGGATAGAAACCTGGGGCTCGATTTTGCCATTGGGGGCAGGGCTCGGGGCGGGTCAGTTGTTTTTTGTGTCCTGAACCCGACTCCAAAGTGACGTGGGAAAAAAGTGCGATTTGCCCCTAATTGGGCAATTGATTTCCAGCGTGTGGGAACCCCTGGCCCAATTAGTTTTACCATCCTGAAAGCCAACTCCGATGACGTCACCAATGCTGCTGGATTTAAGGCCTGCAATCAGCCTTGCTTCTTCTGGAGACTGCAAACTTTATGCCCATTGCTGTGATCGCTTCATTCAGCAACTATGTCCAGCAGTAGGCCAAAGTGTGCTCCACGGTTCGATGACGCCGCCCTGCAAGCTCTGGTGGAGGGAGCAAGAGCAAATAAGGAGGTGCCCTTCCCTTTCTCAGGGAGCAAGAAGCCTCCCCAGCAGACTAAAGCTGTGTGGATGCAAGTGGCCCAAGAGGTCAACTCTTTGTCTATGTGCCGCAGAACTTTGTTTGCAGTGCTGGAAGAGATTTCATGGCCTTCTGCGCACAGGAAAAGTGAGTATGATTTTCTCATCACCCTCAATTTGATCCTCACTGCCTCTCCTCACCAGCACTCAGCTTTGACAAACTCTTCCTTCACATCCCACTTAACACTGACATTCCTCCATCCTTACCCATTCCCTCTCTCTGTATGTTCACATTCACTTAACTATTCGACTATGCAGCCCTCACACTCCCTATCACTGTGATGCTATGAAAGCAACTTACAACACACATGGAGGGCCCTTGGTCTTGCCACCTCACTCCATCTTTGTGTCCTTCTAAGCATCTATTCTATGGATTCTCTAAACTCACTCCATCATTCTCACACAAACTCCACTTGTGTCCCTCATTGCAGGAAAAGAGAGCCCACAATAAGAGGGAAAGAGCGAGGACAGGAGGAGGGCCACCCTCAAAAGTGCAGCTCGCCACTTCGGAGGAGGCGGCCCTGGAGATCGTGGGAGTGGAGGAGGATGCGCCTGTGGGGGACGGACAGACGGGTGCATCAGAGCAAGCTGGTGACAGAATAGTTTTTCATCTCTCTCATTGACATTGCATGAGTCACTGATAATGATTCTGATGCTCTAACAGATTGACTTATGATCATCTGCGATATTCAATGTGCATGTAATCTTGACCACACATCTCTCACTCTTTCCTGCACTCCCCCACAGGACCATCGACACACACTGTCCGCACTGTCCAGGAGGAAGAGCCTGAGCTTCCAGACTCCTCAGAGGGAGCTGCAACCTCTGAGGGCGCTGCATCAGCAGAATTAAGCGCACACATCACCAGCGCAGACACTCATACCTCAGTGGGACCTTCCGGACATAGAGTAGGGTTGTCACCTGGTGTATCACAGCTCACAAGTGAGCATCAGCAGATAGTGGAGACAGGGACAGCAGTGGAGACAGGGACTGTAAGATTCGCAAAATTGAACATTGTCCTATAAGGGTCTATTGGCAGAAAAGGCCTGAATTTTTAAAGACTGTTTTAAAAGAAGCCCAGGAAAATGGGCACACAAAATGGCCGCCAGACCCCGTGACCAGCTTTTGGGACATTTTAAAATGGTTTCTGCAGTCCCCAGACAGCCTTTGTGGATTCAGCCCACAGTAAGTTCTGGAAAGCCGTTTCGGAGAAAACGAAACCAGACAGAACCCCATAAATATGGATTGGATGCAGATCCAGTTAGATTGGCCTGTAGATAAAGGCCATCTAAATGTTTACCCAGACAAAGGGAAACAGCTTCAAATTCATAGGGGGAACATCAAGACCCAGTAAAGACATCAAGAGGACATTAAAGACAATACAAGGTCATTCCAGACCAGAGATGGCCGTTACCGGCCATCCCGAAAGTACTTTAAACATAATAACTACCCCGCTGTGCTACAAGCCCGCCAAAAGTTAAACAAAGACTAACCTTGATGTGGCGGGAGATAAGGGCCTCGATGAGAAGTATAATTGGGGACCCAGGGATAGCTAACGGAATGCTTCGCTTAGCCTTTCGCCTTTAGCTACGCTTAGCCTTTCAAGGAAGCCTTTCGGTAGCGGGAAGACAATGGAGAACTTCGTGGATCGGCCATTGAGGAACGTCGATCCGGAGACCAGTCAAGAAGGTGATTCGAGTCTGCATCCAGCCCCGGGGTAGCTATCAGGAGACCATCGATACACCCCGGGCCATTGACGAGACAAAGGACAATGACCCTCCTCGGAGAAACTCATATAAAGATGGTCAAACAGTTGGTCTCTCCTCACACCGACGTCCAGGCCTGCTAACATCCAGCCCGTCCGTGACCTTCACCTCGAGGGAGAAGAGAGTGTGTCGCAGCCCACTGCGTTCCACTGACCACGTGGAGACAGGATGCCTGAGAGGATCAAAACGCAGACCTTTCAAAACCTTATACTTTCTAACTGGATGGGTGAGCATGTTTCTGGCCCCTCATAATCTGATCTAGATAGGTTTAGGGGGTGGGCATTTCAGGGGATAATTAATAATGAGTTGTTGTCCCTCGATGTTCCGTGTGTTTCCCCATTTCCTGATGATTTTTGTAAAGTATAATATGCCTGTATATATCTTAGTTAGTACTGTATTATGATTTGTTTTTTTCTCTCCCATGTACCCTTTTATTGACTTGCATTTGATTTGTTTCTTTATGCAATAAAATTTCACTTTGTTTTCATTAAACTTGGTCTATAGAGTATTCTCTGCATTGTAGTTCCTGCCTCAAAGTCCAGTGTATAGAACCTAAGGGGTGAGTGGGTTGAACCACTCAAAGGTTCACTGTGCAAGAGAGAGAGGCCTCTGGAGAGAGAAACCTCTGCGATCTAAAACCCCTTATAGGACAGCAGTGAAGAGTCCTCGTCGGAGGGCAATGGATGCTCCCAGCTCCGCTCCCCTGCATGTCGAACCTGTGCCTCCGGGTCCATCCAGAAGGAAAGCGGTGCTGGAACTTCAGGAGCAGGTACAGGAGTCTCTGACAGGTTTTGTCTCCAGGGTCACTGTGAGTGTGGAGCTAATGGAGGAGTCCATCACTAACATGAACAGAGCATTTGTGGAGGCGTTGGCACATGAACGCCTCACCACGGAAAGGATGGCAACCTCCGTGGAAAGGATGGCTGCCTCCATGTTAAGGCTGGCTACCGTAGAGGAGAGGATGGCTACGTCCATGAAGGAGCTTAGTCGCCAGGGTATTGAAAACATGGTAATTGTTCAGAAGAGCCTGAAATCTCTTGAGCAGCGATGGTCAGCTATTGAGCAAACAAACCAAACCTTCATGCAAGTCCTCTGGAGTAGGACTTCCAGTGCAGAAACGGCTCCTCATGACCCCCCTGCAGTGCCCAGCCACTTGCTAGCTCTGAAGTGTGACCGGCCCATGAGAGGGATGTTGTTGGCATACAACAAGGAAATGGGGGCTCCTCTCCAAGCGCTCACACGACCATGCCACTGCAAAGCCCTCAGTCAGAGCCCCACCAAAGTCCCCACCCAACTGAGATCGGCGTCTCAACCCCTGCACAGCCGCAGGGGCAGCAGACTGTTGCCGAGCCCTCACAGGCGCGCAACCCCAGAGGACGCCCGCCAAAGGTGTTGAGACAGGAGCAGCAAGAATGTGAGCAGGGGGTCCTCCCCATCTCAAAATCAAATCAAATCAAATCAACTTTTATTGTCATTGTTAGTGCACAAGTGCAGTACAATGAAATGTAGGCTTGCGGCTCAGCCACAGGGGCAGCACTACATAGAAACATACGTAAGAGGAAGGGAATGCACAAGTATTCACAAAGGTAGTCACTTGGGTGTAATGTGTTTATTTTTAAAATGCCATCAGTTGCTTATTGTCATATAAAATTCTGATGGCAAAGTGTTGCAGTTGTGGCATGTGTCATTTCGCAAATGGAACTTCCACATTGAGGGCTTAGAGCGACTTGTAGTTGTCAGTATGTTGGTCAGAGTGATAGGAATCTGCAGGTTATTAGCCATTGTCGATGATCTGATAAGAAGGTGCGAGGCCCAAGTGTTTGATTGTGCAGTCTAAGCAAATCTGACCTAGATGAGTACGTCCATTGCATCCCGGGCAGCAATGTGGTCGCAAGCTGGCGCCTTCTGTCCTGTGCAGCTTCAGGTGGGTGAGCAGCAGCTTGGCACTCCTGTTGTTGATGCTGCTGTTGGTGCTGCTGTTGTTCCTGGTTCTGCTGCTGCCGTGGCTGGTCTTCGTCTGAATCTGATGTCCAGGAGGAAAGGAAAAAACTGGATCCCATGCTTCTGCTTTATGCCTCAATTGAGGAAGCGCTCAGTCAAGGTGGCGAGAGGGGTTTCCCAGGAGGTCACACTGGAAATGGGTGTCAGGCTCCGAACTTCCAGAACAATGAGTAGGCCTGCAAAAAGTTCCCCCAGATCTGAGACAACAAAGTTCTGCCACCTGCCAATGATGATTGCTGAAAAGTCCTTTTTAATGGTGGAGCTACAGCTGTTAGCAAGCAATCAACATGTGATGCCGCCAGGATTCACTGGCGTGTTCCAGAGGAGGCGTGCAGGACGTGGGAAAAGGGGTAAAATCAGAAAGGCCTCTCAAAATGGGATTATAGAGGAAATTAAGTGGTTGTTTGGGCCTTAAGGGTATATCCCGCCTCTTGGAGGCGGGATGGAAACGGGTTCGAAAACACGCATGCAGGAAAATTGCTCGGAGGCGCAATGGAGGCAGGATCGGGCCCGCCTGCCATTTTTTGCGATTTTACAACCTCACATGCCTCCAATCCCACCTCCTCGGGCCTGGCAAAATCGAGCCCCTGGGATCGGGTTCGGACATCCGATTGGTCACACACACGGGACCTTTCAAACCCCAGGGACCGGTCACACCCCCGGGACCGGTCACACCCCTGGGACTGGTCATACCCCTGATACTGGTCAAACCCCCAGGACCAGTCACACCCCCGGGACCGGTCAAACCCCCAGGACCGGTCACATCCCCGGGACCGGTCAAACCCCCGGGACTGGTCAAACCCCCAGGACCGGTCAAATCCCCAGGACCGGTCAAACCCCCGGGACCTTTCAAACCCCCAGGACCTGTCACACCCCTGGGACCGGTCACACCCCCGGGACTGATCAAACCCCCAGGACCGGTCTAACCCCCAGGACCGATCACACACCCGGGACTGGTCACACCCCTGGGACTACTCAAACCCCCGGGACTGGTCAAACCCCCAGGACCGGTCAAACCCCCGGGACCGGTCAAATCCAGGGACCGATCAAACCCCCAGGACCGGTCAAACCGCCAGGACCGGTCACACCTCCGGGACCGGTCAAACCACCGGGACCGGTCACACCCCCGGGACCGGTCAAACCACCGGGACCGGTCACACCCCCGGGACTGGTCAAACCCCCGGGACAGGTCACACCCCCGGGACAGGTCACACCCCCGGGACCGGTCACAACCCTGGGACCGGTCACATCACCGGGACCGGTCACACCCCCGGGACTGGTCAAACCCCCAAGTCCGTGATCGGACACACAGCGGGTTCAGATGCCTCATCCAAACCAGTTTCATCCATTGTCACGACCTGGTCCTCCCACCCCATCCGATTGGAAGCCCAACTCACAATCAAGCTGACTTCCGGGGTGGGGAACCAATCAAGGACAAAGAATGTACGTTGTGGAGTTGAGACACCCCAATGTCCAGGAATACCTGGACTTCCAGGTAACCTGTCTGATATTCTGCATCCACCCTGTACCCTCCGACCATCGTACATAACCCGCCTCTGTTAATATCCAGGAGCAAGTATATGAGCAAATGCAAAATACTGAGACTGCTGTCAATCTGATAAGAATATAAGAACATAAGAAATAGGAGCAGGAGTAGGCCATTCGGCCCTTCGAGCCAGCTCCGCAATTCAATGAGATCATGGCTGATCTTCTGCCTCAATTCCATTCACTGGCCTTATCGCCATATCCCTTGATGCCCTTACTAGTCAGAAATCTATCGACCTGTTTCGAATATACCCAATGACTGAGCCTCCACAACCCTCTGGGGTAGAGAATTCCAAAGATTCACCACCCTCTGTGTGAAGAAATTTCTTCTCATCTTTTCCTGATTGACCTACCCTTTTTCCTGAGGCTGTGGCCCCTAGTTCTCAGCTCCCGAGCCAAGGGAAGCATTCTCCCAGCATCCACCCTATCAAGCCCTGTAATAATTCTGTATGCGTCAATGAGATCCCCTCTCATTCTTCTGAATTCAAAAGTTTACTCAATCTCTTCTCATACGACAGTCCCGCCATCCCAGGAATCAATCTCGTGAACCTCTGCTGAACTCACTCTATGGCAAGTATATCCTTCCTTAGGTAAGGAGACCAAAATTGTACACAGTACTCCAGGTGTGGTCTCACCAAGGCCCTATAGAATTGGAGTAAGACTTCTTTACTGCTGTACTCAAATCCTCTTGTAGTGAAGGCCTGCATACCATTTGCCTTTCTAATGGGTTGCTGCACCTACACATTTACTTTCAGTGACTCATGTACAAGGACACAGGTCACTTTGAGCATCTGCATTCCCCAATCTTTCGCCATTTAGGAAATATTCTGCCTTTCTGTTTTTTCTACCAAAGTGGATAACTTCACATTTATCCACATTATAATCCATCTGACATGTCCTCGCCCACTCACTGAGCCTGTCGAGATCCCCTTGAAGCCTCTTCACATCCATTTCGTAACTGACACTGCCACCGAACTTTGTGTCATCAGCAAATTTGGAAATGTTACATTTAGTCCCCTCATCCAAATCATTGATATAGATTGTGAATAGCTGGGGCCCAAGCACCGATCCTTGCGGTACCCCATTAGTCACAGCCTGCCATCCTGAAAAAGACCCATTTATCCCTACTCTTTGTTTTCTGTCTGTTAACCAATTCTCAATCCATGCAAGTATATTACCCCCAATTCCATGTGCCCTAATATTGTTCACCAACCTCTTGTGTGGGACTTTATCGAAGGCCTTCTGAAAATCCAAATACACCACATCTACTGGTTCCCCTTTGTCTACTCCACTAGTTACATCCTCAAAGAACTCCAATAGGTTTGTCAAACAGGACTTCCCTTTCATAAATTATGTTGACTATGCCCAATCTCACTATTAGTTTCTAAGTGCCCAGTTATTGCATTCTTTATAATAGATTCCAGCATTTTCCAAACTACTGATGTGAGACTAACAGGTCTGTAGTTCCCCGTTTTCTCTCTCCCTCCTTTCTTAAACAGCGGGGTTACATTTGCTATCCTCCAATCTGCAGGAACAGTTCCAGAATCTATAGAACTTTGGAAGATGACAACCAATGCGTCCACTATCCCAATGGTCACCTCTTTCAAAACTCTAGGATGTAGGTCATCCGGGCCTTGAGATTTATTGACTTTTAGTCCCATTAATTTTGCTAGTACTGTTTTTTACCAATAATATTTTCTTTAAGTTCCTCATTCTCACCACACCCTTGGTTTTCTTGTATTTCTGGGAGATTTTTTGTGTCTTCCTCCGTGAAGACAGAAACAAAGTATTTATTTAATTTCTCCGCCATTTCCTCATTCCCCATTATAAATACTCCCGTCTCTGACTGTAAAGGATCTACATTCACCTTCGCCAGACATTTCCTTTTCACATACCTATAGAAGCTTTTACAATGCACTTTTATATTTTTCGCTAGTTTGTGCTCGTATTTATTTTCCCTTTCTTTATCAATTTCTTGGTCCCCCTTTGTTGATTTCTAAAAAGATCTCAATCACCAGCTGACTGCTTTTTCTGGCAACATTATAGGCTTCCTCCTTTGACTTAATACTAGCTTTAATTTAATAATAAAGTCAATGCTGAAAACACTCAGTGGGTCAGAACTGGAAGATATCAGAGATTAACAGTATTAAAGCAATGATAGAGGCAGAGAAAGGCGCGGTTGCATAAAGAAGGAAAAATGTCTGTGATTGGTTGGATGGCAGCTGTAACTCAATGACAAAAGGGATTATGGTGCAAGGCGAATGGGACAATTAAAGAAATAAAAGATGGGTCTAGAGGAGGTGTAAATGGTTACAGCAGAATAACAAGGGGGAGGGGTAGTAGAGTACATGTGGCAGAGAAAGTTGGGTAAACCCCAGGTGTTTCGACCAGCCCGCTGGCCGTGTACCGAGATCGCCACCCCAAGCCCCAGCCCACACCTCCTCCACTCCCACTGGCCGTGTACCGGGATCACCACCCCAAGCCCCAGCCCACACCTCCTCCACTCCCAGCGGCCGTGTACCGGGATCACCACCCCAAGCCCCAGCCCACACCTCCTCCACTCCCAGCGGCCGTGTACCGGGATCGCCACCCCAAGCCCCAGCCCACACCTCCTCCACTCCCACTGGCCGTGTACTGGGATCGCCACCCCAAGCTCCAGCCCACACCTCCTCCACTCCCAGTGGCCCTGTACCGGGATCGCCAACCCAAGCCCCAGCCCACACCTCCTCCACTCCCACTGGCTGTGTACCGGGATCGCCACCCCAAGCCCCAGCCCACACCTCCTCCACTCCCACTGGCCTTGTAACGGGATCGCCACCCCAAGCACCAGCCCACACCTACTCCACTCCCACTGGCCGTGTACCGGGATCACCACCCCAAGCCCCAGCCCACACCTCCTCCACTCCCACTGGCCATGTACCGGGATCACCACCCCAAGCCCCAGCCCACACCTCCTCCACTCCCACTGGCCATGTACCGGGATCACCACCCCAAGCCCCAGCCCACACCTCCTCCACTCCCACTGGCCGTGTACCGGGATCGCCACCCCAAGCCCCAGCCCACACCTCCTCCACTCCCAGTGGCCGTGTACCGGGATCACCACCCCAAGCCCCAGCCCACACCTCCTCCACTCCCACTGGCCATGTACCGGGATCACCACCCCAAGCCCCAGCCATCACCTCCTCCACTCCCACTGGCCGTGTACAGGGATCGCCACCCCAAGCCCCAGCCATCACCTCCTCCACTCCCACTGGCCGTGTACCGGGATCACCACCCCAAGCCCCAGCCCTTCCTCCTCCACTCCCACTGGCTGTGTACCGGGATCGCCACCCCAAGCCCCAGCCATCACCTCCTCCACTCCCACTGGCCGTGTACCGGGATCACCACCCCAAGCCCCAGCCCTTCCTCCTCCACTCCCACTGGCCGTGTACCGGGATGACCACCCCAAGCCCCATCCCACACCTCCTCCACTCCCACTGGCCTTGAACCAGGATCGCCACCCCAAGCCCCAGCCCACACCTCCTCCACTCCCACTGGCCGTGTACCGGGATCACCACCCGAAGCCCCAGCCCTTCCTCCTCCACTGGCCATGTACCGGGATCGCCACCCCAAGCCCCAGCCCACACCTCCTCCACTCCCACTGGCCGTGTACCGGGATCGCCACCCCAAGCCCCAGCCCACACCTCCTCCACTCCCACTGGCCGTGTACCGAGATCGCCACCCCAAGCCCCAGACCACACCTCCTCCACTCCCACTGGCCATGTACCGGGATCACCACCCCAAGCCCCAGCCCGCACCTCCTCCACTCCCACTGGCTGTGTACCGGGATCACCACCCCAAGCCCCAGCCCACACCTCCTCCACTCCCACTGGCCGTGTACCGGGATCGCCACCCCAAGCCCCAGCCCACACCTCCTCCACTCCCACTGGCCGTGTACCGGGATCGCCACCCCAAGCCCCAGCCCACACCTCCTCCACTCCCACTGGCTGTGTACCGGGATCACCACCCCAAGCCCCAGCCCACACCTCCTCCACTCCCACTGGCCGTGTACCGGGCTCACCACCCCAAGCCCCAGCCCACACCTCCTCCACTCCCACTGGCCGTGTACCGGGCTCACCACCCCAAGCCCCAGCCCACACCTCCTCCACTCCCACTGGCCATGTACCGGGCTCACCACCCCAAGCCCCAGCCCACACCTCCTCCACTCCCAGTGGCCGTGTACCGGGATCGCCACCCCAAGCCCCAGCCCACACCTCCTCCAGTCCCACTGGCCGTGTACCGGGCTCACCACCCCAAGCCCCAGCCCACACCTCCTCCACTCCCAGTGGCCGTGTACCGGGATCACCACCCCAAGCCCCAGCCCACACCTCCTCCACTCCCACTGGCCGTGTACCGGGATCACCACCCCAAGCCCCAGCCCACACCTCCTCCACTCCCAGTGGCCCTGTACCGGGATCGCCAACCCAAGCCCCAGCCCACACCTCCTCCAGTCCCACTGGCCGTGTACCGGGCTCACCACCCCAAGCCCCAGCCCACACCTCCTCCACTCCCACTGGCCGTGTACCGGGATCACCACCCCAAGCCCCAGCCCACACCTCCTCCACTCCCAGTGGCCGTGTACCGGGATCACCACCCCAAGCCCCAGCCCACACCTCCTCCACTCCCAGTGGCTCTGGTGGAGCCATCCTCCATTACCAGCACATGTCGGCTGGGAAAACGGGAGCGGAGGTCACGATCTGAAGTTTTTAAACATAGTGTTGAGTCCGGAAGGCAATAAAATGCCTAACCGAAAAATACAGTGCTGTTCCTCATTGAGTTTAAAAGGGGAACCGTGCAGGGTGCCGAGAACAGAGAGTTCAGAGTGGGAGTGGGATGTAGAATTAAAGTGGCAAGTAAGCTGAAGCTCAGGGTCACACTTGCGGACTGAACGGAGGCGTTCAGCAAAGCAATTACTGCATTTAGTCCACCCAATGTACAGCAGACTGGATCGTGGGCAGCGAATATGAAAAACTAAATTGGTAGAAGTACAAGTAAATTAATCGTTCATGTGGATGGATAGTTTGCGGCTGGTGGGATGGATCAGGGAGTCGGATGCAGCATTTCCAAATTTGCAGACGACACTAAACTAGGAGGGGGGGTGGGCTCAGAGGAAGAGACCAGGAAGCTCCAGAGCGATTTGGACAGACTGGGCGATTGGGCGGATAAATGGCAGATGCACTATAATGTGGACAAGTGCGAAGTTATCCACCTTGGGTGCAGGAACGGGAGGGCAAATTATTATTTAAATGGCAATAGATTGGGAGAGGGGGAAGTACAGAGAGACCTGGGTGTTCTTGTACACCAGTCACTGAAGGCGAGCATGCAGGTGCAACAGGCGGTCAAGAAGGCAAACGGTATGCTGGCCTTCATAGCAAAAGGGTTAGAATACAGGAACAGGGATACCTTGCTGCAGCTGTACAGGGCACTGGTGAGACCACACCTCGAGTACTGTGTACAGTTTTGGTCGCCTCATCTGAGGAAGGATGTTCTTGCCATGGAGGGGGTGCAGCGGCGATTCACCAGGCTGATACCAGGAATGGCGGGAATGACCTATGAGGAGAGACTATGTAGTTTAGGGATGTACACACTGGAGTTTAGAAGATTGAGAGGGGACCTCATAGAAGTGTATAAAATTCTGACAGGTCTAGACAGACTGGATGCAGAAGGAATGTTTCCCTTGGCGGGTGAGAACAGAACTAGAGGACATAATTTAAGGATAAGGGCTAAACCATTTAGGACAGAGATGAGGGGGAATTTCTTCACTCAGAGAGTGGTGAACCTGTGGAACTCATTGCCACAGAGGGCAGTGTACGCCAGCTCATTAAATATATTTAAGAGGGAATTAGATATATTTCTACGGGCAAAAGGGGTTAAGGGTTACGGAGAGAAGGCGGGGACGGGATACTGAATTAAAGGATCAGCCATGATCTCATCGAATGGCGGAGCAGGCACGAAGGGCCGAATGGCCTACTCCTGCTCCTATCTTCTATGTATCTATGTATCTATGTAAAGAGGTAAAAGGCAGCAGTTGCATCTCCTGCGCTTGCATAAGAAGGTGCCAGGGAAGGGGAGCAGATGTTAGGGGTGACGGAAGAGTGGACCAGGGTGTTGCGAGGGCCGGGGGGATGGGAGGTCAGGGGATGATATGTTTGTTGGTTGCCTTAGCTGGACATGACGGAAATGGCAGAGGATGATCCATTGAATGTGAAGCTGGTGCAGTGGAAGCTGAGGACAAGGGGAACCCTATCTGGGTCCTTGCAGGGAGGGGAAGGGGTGATGGGAGCGATGCAGGATTGACACGGTCGAAGGCCCCATCAATCACAATGGAGGTGAATACTGGGCTGAGGAAATATGAAGACATTTCAGAAGCACTGGTGTGGAAGGTCGCATCGTCAGAACATATGCAACGGTGGCGGAGAAACTTTGAAAATAGAACAGAGCCCTTCCAGTAAGCGGGGTGGGAGGAAGTCTACTCAAGATTCTGTGGGAGTTGGTGGGATTATAGTAGATATTTGTGGACAGTTTAGCCCCTGAAATGGAGATCGAGAAGTCGAGGAAGGGAAGGGGAGACCACTGTGGTTCACCATTTACATATTATTCCTGTATTTAAAATGGAAGATAGAACAATTCCAAGGATCTACAGGCCAGTTAGCATAACGTCGATGGCAGGAAAGATAATGGAATCCTTACTCAAAAATGTAACAGAAAAACATCTAGAAACACAAAATATAATAACGAGTAGTCAGCAGGTATTCCAAAAGGGAATCATACAATGGTTACAGCACAGAAGGAGGCCATTCGGCCCATCGAGCCCGTGCTTACTCTCTGCACATGCACAGCAGCTAATCCCAATCCCCGCCCTTTCGCCGTAGCCCTGCAATTCTTTTCCTTCAGGTACTTAGCCCATTCCCTTTTGAAAGCCATGATTGAATCTGCCTCCACCACACTTTCAGACAGTGCATTCCAGATCAAAACCACTCGCTGCCTTAAAAAGTTTCCTTCATGTCGCCTTTGGATCTTAAACACAGCACCTAAAACCTGTGTGCTCTGGTTCTCGACCGTTCGACCAATGGGAACAGCTTCTCTCTATCTACTCTGACTAGACACCTCATGATTTTGATCACCTCTATCAAATCTCCTCTCAATCTTCTCTGCTCTAACGAGAACAACCCCAGCTTCTCTAGTATATCTGCGTAACTGAAGTCCCTCATCCCTGGAACCATTCTTGTAAATCTTTTCTGCACCCTCTCTAAAGCCTTCATGCCCTTCCTAAAGTGCGGTGCCCAGAATTGGACACAATACTCCAGTTGTTTTATAAATGTTTATCATAACTTCCTTGCTTTTGTAGAGGGGTACCGGTTAATAAATCATTTAAAGTAGCAACACATGTTAACAAGGCCATAAACATGCAGACAAAGCACTGGGGTTCATTTCTAGAAGAATAGAATCGTAAAGCAAAGAGGTTCACTTAATCTTACATAGAACCTTGGTTATACCACACTGAGCGCACTGTGTGCAATTCTGATCTCCATATTACATAAAGGATATTAAGACACAGGAGAGGGTGCAATTTTGTTTACAAGGATGACACCAGAACAGAGACATTATAACCATCAGGAAAGATTGAACAGGCTGGGACTCCTTTCTTTACAAAAGACAAGGCTGAGGGGTGGCCTAATAGAGGCCTTGAAGTCACGAATAAATCCAATACGGAATTGAGGGGAAATGTCTTTACTCAGAGATTGGTTAGAATGCGGAACTCGGTACAACTTGGAGTACAACTTGGAGTACTTGAGGCGGACAGCAGAGATGAATTTAAGGGGAAGCGATAGAAGTACACGAGGTAGAAAGCAGTAGAAGGTTATGGTGATAGGGTGAGATGAAGAGGGGTGGGAGGAGGATCCTGTGGAGCATAAACACTGGCATAACCTAGTCGGGCCGAATGGCCTGTTTTGTGCTGTAAATTCTAAGGAGTTCTCCGTAACTTGAGTACAAATTAATCACTTTCATCAGTTCAGTTAATCATTGCGGATATTCAAGTGTTTTAATATTTGAAGCATTGCACTATTTATTTCATTATTATCAATGTATTAATGCTATTATTTACTGCCCCCAGGACTGATCTCTGTATTATGAAAACCTGATATGCATGTTCTTCAGTTATACGTGTCTCTCCTCGCAGGGACTCACCTCACTGAGCTAAGGCCAGAGATCGTTGCAGGTTACCTGTGTAGAGTCTCTGAATCAGAGATAAGAACTGGTTCATCAAACCTTAATCAGTTACAGAAGTGGAATTATCAATAACCACAGCCCAATATTCATCCCGTCTAACGGTAACATAATGAAACTCAGCACTCATGACCCACAGATTCTCAGGACTGTGTTGGGGTAAGGGGATTAATCAGCACCAAAACAATTAAAGTGTTTACAATAACTATACATAGATTAAGAATAAGTCATTATACAGAGGATTTGAATACTGAAACACTGCTGTCCTGCTGGTTACCTGTCAGTAATTAGATAACATCTGTTTCTGTTGGTGCAGTTCAATAGGAAACAAAGCATTATCATTACATTTCACCTTATATATGAACAGAAGAACATAAGAAATAGGAGCAGGAATAGACCATATGGCCCCTCGAACCAGCTCCACCGTTCAATAAGATCATGGCTGGTCATCGACCTCAATAGTCCTTTCCTGCCCGATCTCCATATCCCTGGATTTCCCTAGAGTCCAAAAATCCATCGATCTCAGTCTTGAATATTCTCGAAGTCTCAGCATTCACAGGCCTCTGGGGCAGAGAATTCCAAAGATTCACAACCCTCTGAATGAAGAATATCCTTCTCATCTCAGTCTCAAATGGCCTACCCCTTATCCTGAGACTATGCCCCCTAGTTCTAGACACTCCTGCCAGGGGATACAACCTCTCAGCATCTAACCCTGGCAATCCCCTTCAGAATCTTGTATGTTTCAATGAGATCACCTCTCATTCTTCTAGACTCCAGAAAGTATAGACCCATTCTACACAATCTCTCATCATAGGACAGCCCTCTCATCCCCAGAATCAATCTCGTGAACCTTCGCTGCAGCGCCTCATATGCTTATAACCAAACTTCTTCAACCAACAGCAAAAACCTTCCCCTTAGCCATTGATTACATTCGGAAAACACGAATGCAGTTCCATGAAGGGGAGAGATCAGTTATCTAAAGCAATAATTTCAAATTGGAACCGACTTGTTCCACTCCAGTTGGTGACCCACACTCAGTATAGTTCTAGTGACAGATAGTCCTGGTAGTTCATGGCCAATGGGGTTAGGTGTTCCACTCCGGTTAGTGACCCAAACTCAGTACAATTGATTGGCTATGATAAAAAATCATTGACCCTTAGTGTTAGGGGGACTAAATACGTGGGGTTACGGGGATAGGGTGGGATATGTGTTGGTGTAGGGGTTACGGGGATCGGGTAGGATATGTGTCGGTGCAGGCTCGATGGGCCGAAATGGCCTCTATCTGTACTGTGAGGTTTCTGTGATTTCTGTGATTCTGAATTCTACAGTGACTCATTACCTGCAGTGGAAAGCCTCATCCCAGTGGCCATGTATTACTGGGATGAGGTGTTCCACTGCAGTTAGTGAGTCACACTCAGTACAGTTCTACAATGAGAGATACTCCCAGTAATATATGGCCACTGGGATGAGGTGTTCCACTCGTTCGTGACCCACACTCAGTCAAGTTCTACAGTGACAGTCCCTTCCACTAATACCTTCTCTCACAGAGTTGCTTACACTGGGTCTGATTCAACAGTACACAATATTACACTAAAGGCAATAACTTCATAACACAGTGAGCCCGTGAGTTACAAACAGAATTTTACTTTCAGTTGAGGCAATGGAATAAAACCTCAGGAGTAATTCAGGACATTTGCCTAAACGAAATGTTATCACTGATCGGGTGTCTGTATAACGGTGACCACTAGATCAGGTTGTAACATTGGACTCATCAGTCACCTGCAAACTCATTTTTAATGTGGAAGCAAGTCATCCTCGGTTCCGAGGGACTGCCTAAGAAGAAGAACATTGTCAGTCACAGAGCAAAACCAGAGAACAGCTCACACACAGAATTACAAAATGTCAATGGTTATACTCACTTACCAGGAACACCAATGATGGCAATGATCATGTAGTATATTCCCTGCGCTTGCTGAAGTGGCCGATGCATTCTCTGTCCGAAGCGATTTTTCCCTTCGAGCTGCAGATAATCTCCCTGAATTAAACTGTGAGTCGGGACATTCCCAGAGCCTTTCATTTATACCCCGCATGATCTCCACGGGAATATTGAGGTTGCAACATCGCTGAAAATACTATTAAAAAAAGCATTTGAACAAACAGTTGACGACAGCCGAGTTAATTCCCTGGTGTGATGGAATATATTTAGTTCTGAGATTGAAATTGAAAGCTCCAAGGACCAGAGAATTCTGATGACATGAATTAACAAATGAAAATTGCCAGCTGCACTCTCCCAGCAATGGGGTTGTTGTTTCAAACACCACCAAGCCCATCTCTAGATCCAATATTGTTTCGGTGATGTCCTTCACTCTGCTGTGGCCATGCAGTAATTACATTCCAAATGTTAGGGTGCCCTCTCAGGGCTCTGCTGCACTCTGGGATGGGGCTGTCTGTCTTAACTGTGGCCATTTAGTTAAACAATTAAAGTGGGGAATTTGTGCCGATGGATCCTCAAACTAATACAGCCCCTCAAACTAATATAGTATCTCAAGCTAATACACCCCCTCAAACTAATAGAACACATCAACTATTACACCCCCTCAAACTAATACAGCCCCTCAAACTAATACAGTACCTCAAATTAACACAGCCCCTCCAACTAATAAAGTACCTCAAACTAATACCGCACCCTCAAACTATTACAGCTCCTCAAACCTATAGCTAGACCCGCCCACCGCCTCTCTGGTCCAAAGCCCTGTAATCTGGTGTTCCCACAAAATCACAGTGCATGGGATCTCGCTTGCCAGACACCATGAGGTCATTACCAGGCTAACAAGATCTGATTGTACAGATTATTTGAACAGTTTAACAATGCGAACTCTAAATATATATTTAAAAGTCTTGAGTTTATTTCTGTTAAGTTAGTAATGGTCGATTAAATAAAGGCATGACAGGGCACCTCATGCCCGTGGAATGCACACCTTGTGCCATGTGGGATCTCCAGTACCTTCCCGTGTCCTGGACAACCACATGTGCAGGAGGTGTCGTCAGCTGGAGGAGCTCGAACTCCGGGTTTCGGAGCTTGAGCAGCAACTGGCGTCACTGCGGTGCATCCGTGAGGCTGAGAGCTTCGTGGATAGCATGTTTCAGGAGGTGATCACCACGCAGCTAAAAAGCGTGCAGGCAGAG
Organism: Somniosus microcephalus; assembly: GCF_052327205.1. Lineage (NCBI taxonomy): Eukaryota > Metazoa > Chordata > Chondrichthyes > Squaliformes > Somniosidae > Somniosus > Somniosus microcephalus. The sequence continues at coordinate 982,261 of NW_028225212.1, read as the reverse complement.
AGGGAATGGGAGACCACCAGACAGACAAAGGAGGATCAGGCAAGTTTGCAGGAGTCCCCTGAGTGCATCTCACTCTCTAACCGGTATTCAGTTCTAAATACTGGAGAGTGAGATAGTTCATCTGGCAAGTACAGCCAGAGCCAAGCCCAGAGACCATGAATGGATCAGCTGTGCAGTGTGTTTGAAGGGTGGTGGGGAGAAAGATCAGGAAAGCAATAGTGATAGGGTATTCAATAGTTAGGGGAATAGACAAGCGTTTCTGTGGCCGCTTACGTGAATCCAGGATGGTATGTTGCCTCCCTGGTGCCAGGGTCATGGATGTCACTGAGCGGCTGTAGAACATTCTGAGGGTGGAGGTTAAACAGCCAGAGGTCGTGGTCCATATCAGTACCAGTGACATATGTAGAAAGAGGGATGAAGACCAGCAGGCAGATTTTAGGGAGCTAGGAAAGAGATTAAAATCCGGACCACAAAGGTAGTAATCTTTGAATTACTCCCGGTGCCTGTGCTGGTGAGTATAGAAATAGGAGGGTACAGCAATGAATGCGTGGCTGGAGAGATGGTTCAGGAGGGAGGGCTTTAGATTCCTGGGACATTGGGACCGGTTCTCCGGGAGGTGGGACTTGTACAGACCGGACAGGTTGCACCTCAACACAGCCGGTACCAATGGCATCGACGGGGAAGGGGAGGGTTGTGGTTAGCTCGTAGTATTGTGGATGTTTTAAACTAATTTGGCAGGGGGTGGGCACCAGGCTGTAGCATTAGAAAGGAGAAACAAGGTGCACAAAGGATTGGGAGAGACAGATAGCACAAGAGTAATAAATAATAAGGTCATATGTGGGGTCAGACTAAGAGAATACAAGATAGGTTTACAATGCATGTGGGTAAATGCATGAAGTGTGGATAATAAGGTTGGTGAGCTGCAGGCGCAAATAGCCACATGGAAATATGATGTCGTAGTGATAACGGAGAACAGGCTCAAAAAGGGCAGGATTGGGGACTAAATATTCCGGGGAGAAGGTGTTCAAGAATGAAAGGGAAGGAATGAAAGCAGGTGGTGCGGCAGTATTGATTCAGGAGAATGTTACAGTGCTGGAGAGAGACGATGTCCTGGAGGGGTAAAGGACAGAACCTATTTGGTTAGATTTAAGAAATAATAGATGTGCAATTACACGACTAGGTATATTTTATAGGCCACCAACTAGTAGAAAAGATATAGAGGAGCAAACATGCTAAACAGCGAAAGCAGCATACTATAGAAAGGGCTAAGCGATCCCACAATCAACGGATCTGATCAAAGCTTTGCAGTCCTGCCATATCCAGTCATGAATGTCGGTGGACAGATTCACAGAATTCACAGAAACCCCACAGTGCAGATAGAGGCCATTTCGGCCCATCGAGCCTGCACCGACACATATCCCACCCAATCCCCGTAATCCCTACACCAACACATATCCCACCCTATCCCTGTAACCCCACGTATTTAATCCCCCTAGCACGAAGGGTCAATTTTATCATAGCCAATCAACCTAACCTGCACATCTTTGGACTGTGGGAGGAAACCGGAGCACCCGGAGGAAACCCACGCAAACACGGGGAGAATGTGCAAACTCCACACAGACAGTCACCCGAGGCCGGATTCGAACCCGGGTCCCTGGCGCTGTGAGGCAACAGTGCTAACCACTATGCCACCGTGCTGCCCTTTAAACAACTAATTGACCATTAAATAACTAATGGGAGGAGGAGGCTCCAGGAATATCCCAATCCTGAATGAGTTCAAAAGACAACTCTGAAGCGTTTGCAACTATCTTCAATCTTAAGTGCCAAGTGGAGGATCCATATTGGCCTCCTTCTGAGGTCCCACCATCACGGAAGCCAGTCTTCAGCGAAATTCGATTCACTCCACGTGATAAGCAGAAATGGCTGAGCGCACTGGATACAGCAAAGGTTATGAGCCCTGACAACATCCCGGCTGTCGTGCTGAAGACTTGTGCTCCAGAACTAACCGTGACTCTAGCCTAGCTGATCAAGGACAGGAAGACAATTGGCATCTATCCGACAATGTGGAAACCTGCCCAGATATGTCATGTCCATAAAAGCAGGACAAATCCAACCTGGCCAATTACCGCCCCATCAGTCTATTTTCAATCATCAGCAAAGTGATGGAAGGTGTCATTGACAGTGCTATCAAGCGGCACTTACTCTGCAATAAGCTGCTCACCAATGCGCAGTTCCGGTTCCACCAGGACTACTTGGCTCCCAACCTCATTTACAGCCTTGGTCCAAACATAGAAAAATGAGCTGAATTCCAGAGGTGAGAGTGACAGAATTTGACCCAGTATGGCATCATGGAGCCCTTGCAAAATTGAAGTTAATGGCAATCAGGGGGAAAACACTCCATAGGCTGGAGCCATAACTAGCACAAAGGAAGATGTTTGTGGTTGATGGAGGTCAATCATCTCAGGCACAGGACATTGCTGCAGGATTTCCTCAGGGCAGTGTCCTAGGTCCAACCATCTTCAGCTGCTTCATCAATGACCTTCCCTCCATCATAAGGTCAGAAGTGGGGATGTTTACTGATTATTTCACAGTGTTCAGTTCCATTCTCAATTCCTCAGATAATGTGGCAGAACATGCCCGAATTCAACAAGACCTGGACGACAATCAAGCTTGGGTTGATTAGTGGCAGGTAACCGTCACGCCACAGAAGTGCCAGGCAATGACTATCTCCAACAAGCGAGAGTCTAACCACCTCCCCATGACATTCAATGGCATTACCATTGCCGCATCCACCACCTTCAACATCCTGGTGGGTCACCATTACATAGAAACATAGAAACATAGAAGATAGGAGCAGGAGTAGGCCATTCGGCGCCTCGGGCATGCTCCGCCATTCAATGAGATCATGGCTGATCATCCAAATTCAGTACCCTGTCCATGCCTTCTCCCCATATCCCTTGATCCCTTTATCCTTAAGAAATATATCCAACTCCTTCTGTGGTAGAGAATTCCACAGGTTCACCGCTATCTGGGTGAAGAAATTCCTCCTCACCTCTGTCCTAAATGGCTTACCCCTTATCCTTATACTGTGACCCCTGGTTCTGGACTCCCCGGCCATCGGGAACATCCTTCCTGCATCCAGTCTGTCTAGTCCTGTTAGAATTTTATAAGTTTCAATGAGATCCCCTCTCATTCTTCTAAACTCCAGCAAGTATAAGCCCAATCGATCCAATCTCTCCTCATGCGTCATTCCTGTCATCCCAGGTATCAGTCTGGTGAACCTTCACTGAACTTCCTCCATGGCAAGAACATCCTTCCTCAGATAAGGCGACCAAAACTGCACACAATACTCAAGGTGTGGTATTACCAAGGCCTTGTACAACTGCAGCAATACATCCAGGGGTATTCGATATTCAGGAAAGATAGGCAAAAAGGAAAGGGAGGTGGGGTAGCATTACTGGTTAAAGAAGGGATTAATACAATTGTAATGAAGGATATTAGCTCTGATTATGTGGAATCTGTATGGGTAGAATTGAGAAATACTAAGGGGAAAAAAACATTAGTGGGAGTGGTATATAGACCTCCCAACAGTAAGGCGGAGGTTGGGGATGGCATGAAAAGGGAAATTAAAGAAGCGTGCAATAAAGGCACAGCAGTCATCATGGGTGACTTTAATCTACATATAGATTGGGCCAACCAAATTAGTAACAATACGGTGTAGGAGGAATTCCTGGAATGTTTACGGGATGGTTTCCTGGACCAATATGTCGAGGAACCAACCAGAGATCAGGCCATCTTAGACTGGGTATAATGTAACGAGAAAGGATTAATTAGCAATCTTGTAGTACGAGGCCCCTTGGGTCGAAATGATCATAATATGATCGAATTCTTCATTAAGATGGAGAATGAAGTAGTTGACTCAGAGACTAGGGTCCTCAATTTAAATAAAGGAAACTACGATGGTCTGAGGAGCGAGTTGGGTAGGATTGATTGGGGAATGGCACTCAAAGGGTTGACGGTGGATAGGCAATGGCAAACATTCAAAGACCGAATGGATGAGCTACAGAATTTGTTCATCCCAATTCAGCATAAAAATAAAACAAAAAAGGTGACTCAACCGTGGCTAACAAGGGAAATTAGGGATAGCATAAGATCCAAGGAGACGACATATAAATTGGCCAGAAAAGCAATAATCCTGAGGATTGGGAGCAGTTTCGGATTCAACAAAGGAGGACAAAGGGATTAATTAAGAAAGGGAAAATAGCATATGAGAGTAAGCTAGCAGGGAACATAAAAACTGACTGTAAAAGCTTTTATAGATATGTGAAGAGAAAAAGATTGGTGAAGTCAAGCGTAGGTCCCTTGCAGTCAGAATCAGGGGAATTTATAATGGGAAACAAAGAAATGGCTGACCAACTAAATTCATACTTTGGTTCTGTCTTCACAAAGGGGGACACAAGTAACCTCCCAGAGATGCCGGGGAACATAGGGCCTGATGAAAGGGTTGAACTGAAAGAAATCAGTATTTGTAGGGAAATGGTGTTAGGAAAATTGATGGGACAGAATGCCGATAAATCCCCAGGGCCTGATAATCTACATCCCAGGGTACTTAAGGAAGTGGCCGTAGAAATAGTAGATGCATTGCTGGTCATCTTCCAGAACAGCGATAGACTCTGGAACAGTACCCATGGATTGGAGGGTAGCTAATGTTACCCCACTATTCAAAAAAGGTGGCAGAGAAAAAGCGGGGAATTATAGACCGGCAAGCCTGACATCGGTAGTGGGGAAAATGCTAGAATCTATTATAAAAGATGTAATAGCAGAGCACTTGGTAAGCAGTGACAGGATCGGACAAAGTCAACATAGATTTACAAAAGGTAAATCATGCTTGACTAATCTACTGGAATTTTTTGAGGATGTAACTGGTAAAATAGATAAGGGAGAACCAGTGGAGGTGGTGTATTTGGACTTTCAGAAGGATTTCGATAAGGTCCCACATAAGAGATTAGCATGCAAAATTAAGGCACATGGGATTGGGGGCAAGGTATTGACTTGGATAGAGAACTGGTTGGCGGACAGAAAGCAAAGATTTGGAATAAACGGGTCATTTTCCGAGTGGCAGGCAGTGACTAGTGGGGTACCGCAAGGAACGGTCCTAGGACCCCAGCTGTTCACAATATATATTAATGATCTGGATGAGGGAATTCATAGAATCACAGAATCACAGAAACCCCACAGTGCAGATAGAGGCCATTTCGGCCCATCGAGCCTGCACCGACACATATCCCCACCCGATCCCCGTAACCCCTACACCAACACATATGCCACCCTATCCCCGTAACCCCACGTATTTAATCCCCCTAACACTATGGGTCAATTTATCATAGCCAATTAACCTAACCCGCACATCTTTGGACTGTGGGAGGAAACGGGAGCACCCGGAGGAAACCCACGCAAACAAGGGGAGAATGTGCAAACTCCACACAGACAGTCACCCGAGGCCGGATTCGAACCCGGGTCCCTGGCGCTGTGAGGCAACAGTGCTAACCACTATGCCACCGTACCGGCCCGGTGTGGATGTAATATCTCCAAATTTGCAGACGACACAAAGCTGGGTGGGAGGGTAAGCTGTGAGGAGGATGTCGTGAAACTCCAGTACGATTTGGACAGAATGAGTGATTCGGAAGAAACATGTCAAATGCACTATAATGTGGATAAATGTGAGGTTATCCACTTTGGTGGCAAAAAGAGGAAGGCAGATTATAATTTGAATGGCAATAGATTGGGAGAAGGGGAAGTGCAAGAGACCTGGGTGTTCTTGTGCGCCAGTCGCTGAAGGTAAGCATGCAGGTGCAGCAGGTGGTTAAGAAGGCAAATGGTATGTTGGCATTCATAGCAAGAGGGTTCGAGTACAGGAACAAGGATGTCTTGCTACAGTTGTACAGGGCCTTGGTGAGACTGCACCTTGAGTATTGTGTGCAGTTTTGGTCGCCTTACCTGAGGAAGGACATTCTTGCCATGGAAGGAGTGCAGCGAAGATTCACCTGGCTGATACCTGGGATGGCAGGAATGACGTATGAGGAGAGATTGTGTTGATTGGGCTTATACTCACTGGAGTTTAGAAGATTGAGAGGGGATCTCATCGAAACCTATAAAGTTCTGTCATGCCTGGACAGACTAGATGCAGGAAGGATGTTTATGATGGCCGGGGAGCCCAGAACCAGTGGTCATAGTCTAAGGATAAGGGGTAAGCCATTTAGGACTGAAATGAGGAGGAATTTCTTCAACCAGAGAGTGGTGAACCTGTGGAATTCTCTGCCACAGAGGGCGGTGGAGGCCAGTATTATGTCCGTGAATGATTGAGACACGGACAGCAGGAGTTGAACAAAACAAGTCTTTACTGAATAAAGTCAATTTGGAAACTGAAACTACAGAGGCTTACTAGCGCCTTTTATACAGGGGTGGTCACTGCCGGTACTGCAGTCTGAGACCAGTTATTCTCTTAAAGGTACATACACAACAATTCCTCCCCTTTTAGACAAACAGTACATAACATTCATTTAACAACTAAATGATAACTAATTACAATCACAATTACGGTTGTTAGATACATTGGTTAAGTTTAAGCAATTATAAGTTCAGTCTTTGAGGAGGCTTCCTGATTCTGTCTGGATAACGCCTCTTTGGGGTATCAGGTTCTTCTGGCAAGGTTGAGTCAGGATCAATGTCGTTGTTTGGTTCATCTGCTTCCAATATCACCGATTCTGCGGTAGCTGCAATTGGTACGTCGATTTCATTGCCAGGTGTATCAGATCGTGGTATGGAGTTGACGTTTTCCAGTGACTCTAGAATCTGGTCAGCATGGTGTCTTACAATGCTCTCTCCAACGTCCACGGTATACATGAGAGGTCCTTGCCGTGTACAAATAGTTCCTGGCTGCCATTTCTCAGTGCGGTCGTCCCGGGCCAAAACTGGTTGACCTATCTTGAAACTCCTGGTCGGCCTTTCATTCATATTCTGAAACTGCCTGTTCTCCACATCTCTTCAGACGTTTGGCTTAACCAAATCCAAGCGGCATCGTAGTCTTCGATTGAAGAACATCATGGCTGGAGTTTGGTTGGTAACCGCATGTGTCGCATTCCGGTAGGCAAACAAGAAGTTGTCCACGATAGCAAAATACTGCAGATATTGGAAATCCGAAATAACAACAGAAAATGCTGGAAAAACTCAGCAAGTCAGGCAACATCCGTGGAGAGAAATTTGAGTTGACGTTTCGGGTTTGACCCTTCTTCAAAACTGGAGAGAAAAGGAACTAGATCGAAGGCAGGGCTGCGATCGGACAAAAGAATAAAAGAACCAAAAGAAGTAAAAGAGATTAGAAGCTAGGCGAGATGGTAATAGGCTGTGATTAGGTGTAAAGTGTACTGGCAGGGCAAAAGATAGCTGCCAGGTGTGAGAGAGAAACAAAAGGAAAGGGGGGGGGGGGGAAAGGAAAGGAGTGGAAAAATATAAGTGAAAATGAAATGGGGGCCGAGGTTATGATCTGAAATTGTTGAACTCGATATTGAGACCGGAAGGCTGCAGAGTGCCTAATCGGAAGATGAGGTGCTGTTCCTCGAGTTTACGTTGAGCTTCCGTGGAACAGTACAAGAGGCCAAGGACGGTGAGGTCCGAGTGGGAATGGAGCGGTGAATTGAAATGACAGGTGACCGGAAGCTCGGGGTCACCCTTACGGACTGAACGGAGGTGTTCCGCAAAGCGGTCACCCAATCTGCGTTTGGTCTCCCCAATGTAGAGGAGACCGCATCGTGAGCAGCGAATACAGTATACTAGATTGCGAGAAGTACAAGTAAATCGCTGTTTCACCTGGAAGGGGTGTTTGGGGCCCTGGACAGTGGGGAGGGGGGAGGTATAGGGGCAGGTGTTACATCTCCTCCGCTTGCACGGGAAGGTGCCAGGCGAAGGGGAAGGGCTGTTTGGGGTGATAGAGGAGTGGACTAGGGTGTCTCGGAAAGAGCGGTCCCTGCGGAATGCTGAAAGAGGAGGGGAGGGGAAGATACGTTTGGTGGTGGGATCACTTTGGAGGTAGCGGAAATGCCGGAGGATGATCCGTTGAATGTGGAGGCTGGTGGGGTGAAAGGTGAGGACAAGGGGAACCCTATCGTGGTTCCGGGAGGGAGGGGCAGGAGTGAGGGCAGAGGTGCGGGAGATAGAACTGACACGGTCGAGGGCAGTGTCAACCACGGTAGAGGGGAATCCTCGGTTGCGGAAAAAGGAAGACATGTCTGAAGCACTGGTGTGGAAGGTGGCATCGTCGGAGCAGATACGGCGGAGGCTGAGAAACTGGGAGAATGGAATAGAGTCCTTACAGGAAGCGGGGTGGGAGGAAGTGTAGTCCAGGTAGCTGTGGGAGTCAGTGGGCTTGTAGTAAATATTGGTCGATAACCTATCCCCAGAGATGGAGACAGAGAAGTCGAGGAAGGGAAGGGAAGAGTCAGAGATGGACCATGTGAAGGTGAGGGAAGGGTGGAAATTGGAGGCAAAGTGAATGAAATTGTCAAGTTCGGGGCGAGAGCAGGAAACGGCACCGATACATTGATGACTGTATCGGTGCCGTTTCCTGCTCTCGCCCCGAACTTGACAATTTCATTCACTTTGCCTCCAATTTCCACCCTTCCCTCACCTTCACATGGTCCATCTCTGACTCTTCCCTTCCCTTCCTCGACTTCTCCGTCTCCATCTCTGGGGATAGGTTATCGACCAATATTTACTACAAGCCCACTGACTCCCACAGGACTACACTTCCTCCCACCCCGCTTCCTGTAAGGACTCTATTCCATTCTCCCAGTTTCTCCGCCTCCGCCGTATCTGCTCCGACGATGCCACCTTCCACACCAGTGCTTCAGACATGTCTTCCTTTTTCCACAACCGAGGATTCCCCTCTACCGTGGTTGACACTGCCCTCGACCGTGTCAGTTCTATCTCCCGCACCTCTGCCCTCACCCCTGCCCCTCCCTCCCGGAACCACGATAGGGTTCCCCTTGTCCTCACCTTTCACCCCACCAGCCTCCACATTCAACGGATCATCCTCCGGCATTTCCGCTACCTCCAAAGTGATCCCACCACCAAACGTATCTTCCCCTCCCCTCCCCTTTCAGCATTCCGCAGGGACCGCTCTCTCCAAGACACCCTAGTCCACTCCTCTATCACCCCAAACAGCCCTTCCCCTTCGCCTGGCACCTTCCCGTGCAAGCGGAGGAGATGTAACACCTGCCCCTATACCTCCCCCCTCCCCACTGTCCAGGGCCCCAAACACCCCTTCCAGGTGAAACAGCGATTTACTTGTACTTCTCGCAATCTAGTATACTGTATTCGCTGCTCACGATGCGGTCTCCTCTACATTGGGGAGACCAAACGCAGATTGGGTGACCGCTTTGCGGAACACCTCCGTTCAGTCCGTAAGGGTGACCCCGAGCTTCCGGTCGCCTGTCATTTCAATTCACCGCTCCATTCCCACTCGGACCTCACCGTCCTTGGCCTCTTGTACTGTTCCACGGAAGCTCAACGTAAACTCGAGGAACAGCACCTCATCTTCCGATTAGGCACTCTGCAGCCTTCCGGTCTCAATATCGAGTTCAACAATTTCAGATCATAACCTCGGCCCCCATTTCATTTTCACTTATATTTTTCCACTCCTTTCCTTTCCCCCCCGCCCCCTTTCCTTTTGTTTCTCTCTCACACCTGGCAGCTATCTTTTGCCCTGCCAGTACACTTTACACCTAATCACAGCCTATTACCATCTCGTCTAGCTTCTAATCTCTTTTACTTCTTTTGGTTCTTTTATTCTTTTGTCCGATCGCAGCCCTGCCTTCGATCTAGTTCCTTTTCTCTCCAGTTTTGAAGAAGGGTCAAACCCGAAACGTCAACTCAAATTTCTCTCCACGGATATTGCCTGACTTGCTGAGTTTTTCCAGCATTTTCTGTTGTTATTAAGAAGTTGTCCACCTTGTGTTGTAGGGGTCTATCTTCATTACACATTGCCTTGATAGCCTTCTTGAATGTTTGAACAAACCTCTCGGCCAATCCATTAGTGGCTGGATGATATGGGGCAGATGTGTAATGCTTAACACCATTGTTCTTTAAGAACCTCCGGAACTCTTCAGACACAAACTGTGGTCCATTGTCAGAGCAAATCTGTTCAGGCAGCCCATTCCTGGCGAATATGGTTCGTAAAACTGTGATAGTTATTTCTGTGGTTGTTGAGGACATTTTTATTACCTCTGGCCACTTTGAATGTGCATCCACCGCAATTAAAAATATCGAGTCCATGAAGGGACCAGCAAAATCAATGTGCACCCTTTGCCATTGAGATGAGGGCCACTCCCATGGATGTAGAGGAGCTTGTGGTGGGGCGTTTTGGACCTTCTGGCATCCTGCACAGCTCTTGGTCATCTCTTTGATTTCTCTATCGATTCCCGGCAACCACACAAATGCTCTGGCTAAGTTCTTCATTTTTACCCCACCCAGATGGCCCTCATGAAGCTCATTGAGCACTCTATCCGCCAACTTAGGTGGAATTACTACTCTGGATCCACACATCAAGGTTCCTCTGCACACTGACAGCTGTTCTCTTCTCGGCGAGAATGCTGGCAACAGTGGTTCGCCATGTGCTGGCCATCCCTTCACCTTTAAATCATAGACCCGTGTTAGTGTCGGGTCATTCCGTGTTTCCTTTTCTATGTTTGCATTCGTCACAGGGAGACATCCAACTATGGTCGAGTGGAATAACGCCATTGGATCCACTGCAAGGTCTTCTTCTTCCACCATCGGCAATGGTAGGCGTGACAATCCATCAGCATTTCCATGCTGTTTAGTTCCTTTGTACTCGATGTCATATTGGTGTGCCCCTAGGAAAAGGGACCACCTCTGCAGCCGTTGCGCTGTCATTATCGGTACGCCCTTCTGAGGGTTGAAAATGGAGACAAGAGGTTGATGATCGGTTAGTAGAGTAAATTTTTGACCGTGCAGGTAGTGATTGAACTTCTTCACCCCCCACACTAGGCTGAGGGCCTCTCTGTCAATCTGGGTGTAGTTACGCTCGGCAGAAGTTAATGAGCGTGACGCAAAAACTATCGGCCTCTCTAAACCATCAAGGAATTTATGTGACAGTACTGCCCCAATGCCGTAGGGAGACGCATCACACGCCAGTCTGATTGGCAGTGCTGGGTTGTAGTGAGCCAATACTTCTCTTGAAGTGATTAAGTCCTTACTCTTCTGAAAGGCCCGCTTACAGTCATTGCTCTATTTCCATGCGACTCCCGTTCGTAGCAGGGCATTTAGTGGGTGCAGGATTGTTGACAAATTCGGCAAAAACTTATGGTAGTAATTCAGCAATCCGAGGAATGACCTCAGTTGCGACACATTTTCAGGCGCTGGGGCCTTAACAACCGCTTCAATTTTGTCAGGGGACTTATGTAACCCCTGTTCATCAATCACGTGGCCACAATACGATATCTGTTTCTTACAAAACTCGCACTTGGGGCGGTTGGCTCGTAGCCCATGTTCCCGTAGTCTAGTGAGCACCTGTTCTAGGTTAAGGTGTTCACTGTCATCTTCACCTGTCACAAGGATGTCATCCAAGTAACATTGAGTCCCCGGAATCCCTTGCAGGACTTGTTCCATCGCTCTTTGCCATATCGCCGGAGCCGATGCTACTCCGAATACCAATCGATGATGCTGGTAAAGACATTTGTGAGTGTTTATCGTGAGATACTTCCTAGAGGATTCTTCAACCTCCATCTGCAAATATGCTTGTGCTAGGTCAATTTTTGTAAAATGCTTCCCTCCAGATAGTGAGGCAAAGATATCTTCTATCCTTGGAAGAGGATATTGTACTGTGTGAATGACTGGGTTCACCGTCACCTTGAAATCCCCACAGATGCGAACCTTCCTTGGCTCCTCAGACTTATTGCTTAACGTTTTCTTCATGACAGGAACGATGGGTGTCGCCCACTCACTCCAGTCGACCTTAGACAACACACCTGCCTTCTCCAGGTTCTCCAGCTCTGCCTCGACGGCTGGGTGAGTTGCATATGGTACCGGTCTTGCTTTGAAAAACTTGGGAATTGCATTCTCTTCTATATTTATCGAGGCAGTTACGCCTTTAAGAGTGCCCAGTTCTTGTTGAAATACCTCTTTGGCATTAGCTAAGATTGTTGACAATCGTCCAGGAGTGACGTCTTCATCTTTTTTACCATCCACCGTCATTGCATGAATGGAGTGCCAATCTAAGTTTATCTTCCTGATCCATTCACGTCCCAATAACGGTGGTCCACCATTTGGCAGTATGTAGAGATACAATTTCCGTATTTTCTTGCCGTTGTATTCGACAGGCACCCTTATTTTTCCTCTGGGGTATACTTTTTGCCCCGTATACGTCGTCAAGACGATGGATGTCTCTCTCAAGGGTATCTGTGAGAATAGCCGCTTGTAGTCTCGTCGATTCATGACGGTTAGCGCTGATCCTGTATCCAATTCCATTTTAACTTGGGATCCTGCTATCATGAGGGCGACCCAAATGGTTCGGTGATCCTCTTTTGCGATTACATTGTGAAGTTTGAGACAGCTTAGTCTCTTGTTCCTGGATTCACTATCGCTCATCTGGTCTTCGGAACTACTGTCCGTCATCTTTTGTACTTTCTTGTACGGTTCCTTAGTAGCCTTTTTGTTGTCACTGGTCATCTTCCCAGACCTGCAAACTCGTGCAATGTGTCCCATCTTTCCGCATTGCCTGCATATTTTGTCCTTGGACCAGCAGTCCTTCTGGTCATGGTTAGTTCTGCCGCAGTGATAACATTTTGCAAATCCCCGTGTCATTGCGTGGGTGCCGTATTCCTGTGGCTTTTGTTGTATTTCCGCAGCTCCCCTGGCTGCTGCTTCGTATGCTACTGCCATGCTGAAAGCCTTATCTAGTGTCAGCTCTTTCTCTGAGAGTAACTTCTTCTGTGTTCCTTCACTCAGGAGTCCACAGGCAAATTTGTCCTGTAGGGTATCTGCCAGTCCTGCTCTGAACTGGCAGTGCTTTGATAGCTTGCGTAGTTCCGTAAGGTACTCAGCATTGCTCTCATCTTTATGCTGAGTTCTCCTGTGGAATTTAAACCTTTCTGCTATCAGCAGCGGTGCAGGGTTTAGGTGTTCCTGTAGGACAGCAACAATTTCGTTAAAACTCTTTGCCTTCGGTTTGGCTGGAGTAATCAGGTCCCGCAATAGGCCATACGTTCTAGCGCCCATTAAGTTTAACAATACCGATGCCTTTTTCTCATCGGCTATTTTGTTTGCCTCGCAATATACCTCGACTCTTTCCACATACGTGGTCCAGTCCTCTATTGTGTTATCAAAGGCAGTGATACAGCCCTGATTTAACAAAATGGCGCCTCCCGCGCTTTGCCTTCCCCGCTGATTAAGATGGCGCCTCCCGCGCTTTGCCTTCTTCCCCGCTGTTGCTAGCGCTGCTTTCCGCGGTTTCCGTTGCAACCTGCAGCTCCTCGCGGTTTCCTGCTCGTTTAATATTTCTTTTTTTTATTATTTTCCCGTCGTGGAACAACCCTGTGGGACTCTTGCCTCCCCCTTCTCGGGTCTATATGCAGCCCGGCTTTGTGCTCCACCCTCTCTCTCTCCTCTTCCCGACAACGCTGCTCGGCCCGTTGCAAGCCACCCGCTCGAGTTCGCAACTGCCGCAGCCCAGGAAGGATCAGTGTACTACCTGCCACCAGCCCGATTAGCTGAAGCACCGTCGACAGGAACCAGGCCCCGTTTTCGACAGTTTCTCCAGCTATCTTCAACTCCGCTGACTCAGGGGCGAATGCCCACGGTCGACGCCCGTTTCTACTGCTTCTTTCTTCCTTCTGGCCTCGACCTCTGCTCACTTCGCTTCAGGAATGGCTCCCAGGAGGTGGTGCAGACTGTAGGTAAGTTCGTATCTGCTCATCGCCAGTATTATGTCCGTGAATGATTGAGACACGGACAGCAGGAGTTGAACAAAACAAGTCTTTACTGAATGAAGTCAATTGGGAAACTGAAACTGCAGAGGCTTACTAGCGCCTTTTATACAGGGGTGGTCACTGCCGGTACTGCAGTCTGAGACCAGTTATTCTCTTAAAGGTACATACACAACAGCCAGTTCATTAAATATATTCAAAAAAGAGTTGGATATATTTCTTAAGGCTAAAGGGATCAAGGGATATGGGGAGAAGGCAGGGACAGGGTACTGAATTTGGATGATCAGCCATGATCTCATTGAATGGCGGAACAGGATCGAAGGGCCGAATGGCCTACTCCTGCTCCTATCTTCTATGTTTCTATGTTTGTATGTTTCTACTCGAACCCTCTCGCTACCATTTGCCTTCTTAACCGCCTGCTACATCTGCATGCTTACCTTCATCGACTGGTGCACAAGGACAACCAGGTATCATTGCACTTCCCCTTCTCACAATCTATTGCCGGTCAGATAATGATCTGCCTTCCTGTTTTTGCCAGCAAAGTGGATAAGCTCGCATTTATCCAGATTATACTGCATCTGCCATGCTTCTGTCCAATCACCAAACCTGTCCAAATCATACTGGAGTTTCTCGGCATCCTCCTCACAGCACAAAGGCCCACGCAGCTTTGTGTCATCTGCAAACTTGGAGATATTACATCTAGTTCCGTTGTCTAGATCATTTATATATATAGTGAATAGCTGGGGTCCAAGGACCGATCCCTGCAGTGCCCCATTAGCCACTGCTTGCCACTCGGAAAAAGAGCCGTTTATTCCAAATCCTTGCTTCCTGACTGCCAACCAGTTATTTATCCAAGTCAGTACCCTGCCCCCAATCCCATGTGCCTTAACTTTACATGCTTATCTCTTATGCGGGACCTTATGGAAAGCCTTCTTAAAGTCCAAATACTCCACATCCACTGGTTGTCCCTTATCTATTCTACCAGTTACATTCTGAAAAAGTTCCAGTAGATTAGTCAAGCATGATTTACCTTTTGTAAATCCATGTTGACTTTGTCCGATCCTGTCACTGTTTTCCAAGTGCTCTGCTATTACATCTTTTATAATGGATTCTAGCATTTTCCCCACTACCGATGTCAGGCTTACCAGTCTATAATTGCCCGTTTTCTCTCTACCACCTTTTTTGAATAGTGGGGTAACATTAGCTAACTTCCAATCCATGGGAACTGTTCCAGAGTCTATCGAATTTTGGAAGATGACCAGCAATGCTTCTACTTTTTCTAGGGCCACTTCCTTAAGTACCCTAGGATGTAGATTATCAGGCCCTGGGGATTTATCGGCCTTCAATCCCATCAATTTCCCTAACACCATTTCCCTACAAATACTGATTTCTTTCAGTTCCTCCCTCTCATTAGACCCTATGTTCCCCGACATCTCTTAATTGGACAAATCAAATTGGGCAGGGCTGCCTTGAGGATGAGTTCATTGAGTGTATTAGGGATGGGTTTCTTGAGCAGTATGTAACTGAACCGACCAGGGGGCAAGCAACCTTAGATCTGGTCCTGTGTAACGAGACAGGATTAATTAAAGATGTCCTAGTAAAGGATCCCCTTGGAATGAGTGACCATAACATGGTTGAATTCGATATTCAATTAGAGGGTGAGAAGGTTGGATCTCAAACAAGCGTGCTAAGCTTGAATAAAGGAGACTATGAAGGTATGAGAGCGGAATTGAGTAGAGTGGATTGGGAAAATAGATTAAAGGGTAAGACGATACATGATCAGTGGTGTACATTTAAGGAGTTATTTTACGACTTCCAAAATTTTTTTATTCCACTGAGAAGAAAAGGGTGTAAAAGAAAAGACAGCCATCCGTGGCTAAGTAAAGAAATTAAGGATAGTATTTGACTATAAACAAGGGCATATAAGGTAGCCAAATCTAGTGGGAGGATAGAGGATTGGGAAAACTTTAAAAGACAGCAAAAAATAACAAAAAGATTAATTAAGAAAGGGAAGATTGATTATGAAAGTAAATTAGCAAAAAATATAAAAACAGATAGTAAGAGTTTATATAGTTATATAAAAAGAAAAAGGGTGGCTAAAGTAAATGTTTGTCCCTTAGAGGATGAGACCAGGAAATCAATGGTGGGAAATATGGAGATGGCAAAAACACTGAATGAATATTTTGTATCAGTCTTTACAGTGGAGGACACTAAGAATATCCCAACACTGGAAAAACAGGGGGCTATAGCGGGGGGGGGAGGAGATAAACATGATCAAAATCACTAAGGAAGTGGTAGTCAGTAAAATAATGGGACTCAAGGCGGATAAATCACCTGGACCTGATGGCTTACATCCTTGGGTCTTGAGGGAAGTGGCGGTAGGGATTGTGGATGCATTGGTAATAATTTTCCAAAACTCCCTGGACTCGGCAAAGGTCCCGGCAGACTGGAAAACTGCTAATGTAACACCCTTATTTAAAAAGGGCAGTAGACAGAAGGCTGGAAACTATAGACCGGTTAGCCTAACATCTGTGGTAGGTAAAATTTTGGAGTCCATTATTAAGGAGACAGTAACAGGACATTTGGATAATCATAATTTAATAGGACAAAGTCAGCATGGTTTTATGAAGGGGAAGTCATGTTTGCCAAATTTGCTGGAGTTCTTTGAGGAAGTAACATATAGGGTGGATATAGGGGAACCAGTGGATGTAGTGTATTTAGACTTCCAAAAGGCATTTGACAAGGTGCCACACAAAAGATTATTGCTTAAGATAAAAAATCACGGGATTGGGGGTAATATTCTGGCATGGATAGAGGATTGGCTATCTAACAGAAGGCAGAGAGTTGGGATAAATGGTTCATTCTCAGACTGGCAATCAGTAACTAGTGGTGTTCCGCAGGGGTCAGTGCTGGGTCCCCAACTCTTTACAATCTATATTAACGATTTGGAGGAGGGGACCGAGTGTAACATATCAAAGTTTGCAGATGATACTAAGATGGGGGGGAAAGTAGTGAGTGAGGAGGACATAAAAAACCTGCAAGGGGACATAGACAGGTTAAGTAAGTGGGCAGAGATTTGGCAGATGGAATACAATACTGGAAATGTGAGGTTATGCACTTTGGCAGGAAAAATCGTAGAGCAAGTTATTATCTTAATGGCAAGAAATTGAAAGTACTGAAGTACAAAGGTATCTGGGGGTCCTGGTGCACGCAACTCAAAAGGTTAGTATGCAGGTGCAGCAAGTGATTAAGAAGGCAAATGGAATGTTGGCTTTCATTGCTAGGGGGATAGAATATAAAAATAGGGAGGTATTGCTTCAGTTGTACAAGGTATTGGTGAGACCGCACCTGGAATACTGCATACAGTTTTGGTGTCCATACTTAAGAAAAGACACAGTTGCTCTCGAGTCAGTACAAAGAAGGTTCACTCGGTTAATCCCGGGGATGAGGGGATGGACATATGAGGAGAGGTTGAGTAGATTGGGACTCTACTCATTGGAGTTCAGAAGAATGAGAGGCGATCTTATTGAAACATATAAGATTGTGAAGGGGTTGGATCGGGTGGATGCGGGGAGGATGTTCCCGATGATGGGTGAAACTAGAACTAGGGGGCATAGTCTTAGAATAAGGGGCTGCTCTTTCAAAACTGAGATGAGGAGGAACTACTTCACTCAGAGGGTGGTAGGTCCATGGAATATGCTGCCCCAGAAAGCTGTGGAAGCTACATCATTACATAAATTTAAAACAGAAATAGACAGTTTCCTCGAAGTAAAGGGAATTAAGTGTTATGGGGAGCGGGCAGGAATTTGGACATGAGTCTTGGTTTGGATCGGTCATGGCCCTGTGGGTAGCGGAGCGGGCCCAGGGGCCGTGTAGCCTGATCCTGCTCCTATTTTGTGTGTCTAATTCTGTTAGATTCAGGAGATGGTTCTGTGATAGTAGATTGGCGGTTAGGATCAGATCAGCCATGATCTTATTGAATGGCGGAGCAGGCTCCAGGGGCCGATTGGCCTACTCCTGCTCCTATTTCTTATGTTGTTATGTTCTGGGAGGTTTTTTGTGTCCTCCTTTGTGAAGACAGAAACAAAGTATGTATTTAATTGATCTGCCATTTCTTTGTTCCCCATTATAAATTCCCCTGATTCTGACTGCAACGGACCTACACTTGACTTCACCAATCTTTTTCTCTTCACATATCTACAAAAACTTTTACAGTCAGTTTTTATGTTCCCTGCAAGCTTAATCTCATACTCTACTTTCCCCTCTTTATTAATCCCTTTGTCCTCCTTTCCTGAATCCTAAACTGCTCCCAATCTTCAGGTTTACTGCTTTTTCTGGCCAATTTATATGTCTTCTCCTTGGATCTTATGTTATCCCTAATTTCCCTTGTTAGCCACGGTTGAGTCACCTTTTTTGATTTTTTTTAATGCCAAACAGGGATGAACAAATTCTGTAATTCATCCATGCGATCTTTGAATGCTTGCCATTGCCTAGCCACCGTCAACCCTTTGAGTAGCGTTCCCCAATCAATCATACCCAACTCGTGCCTCATACCATTGTAGTTTCCTTTATTTAAATTCAGGACCCTAATCTCTGAGTCAACTACTTCACTCTCCATCTTAATGAAGAATTCTAACATATTATGCTCGCTCTGACCCAAGGGGCCTCGCACAAGAAGATTGCTAATTAATCATTTCTCATTACATTATACCCAACCTAAGATGGCCTGATCTCTAGTTGGTTCCTCAACATATTGGTCCAGGAAACCATCTCGTATACACTCCAGGAATTCCTCATCCACAGTATTGGTACTAATTTGGTTAGCCCAATCTATATGTAGATTAAAGCCAGCCATGATAACTGCTGTGCCCTTATGGCACGTGTCTCTAATTTCCCATTTAATGCCATCCCCAACCTCAGCATTACTGTTTGGAGGTCTATATACCACTCCCACTAATGTTTTCTGCCCCATGGTATTTCTCAGTTCTATCCATACAGATTCCACATCATCAGAGGTAATATCCTTCCTTTCAATTTTGTTAATCCCCTCTTTAACCAGCAATGCTACCCCACCTCCTTTTCCTTTTTGCCTATCTTTGCTGAATATTGAATACCCCTGGATGTTGAGTTCCCAGCCTTGGTCACCCTGGAGCCATGTTTCCGTAATCCCAATCATATCATATCTGTTTACCTCTATTTGAGCAGCTAATTCATCCACATTATTACGAATGCTCCTCGTATTAAGACACAAGGCCTTCAGGCTTGTTTTTTTAACACTCTTACACGTTTTAGAATTATTATTTACTGTGGCCATGTTTGATTTAAACCCTTTAGTTCTCTGACTGCCACCTTTGTTTTTCTCCTTCCTTTCTTTTGCTTCTATCCTTGTTTCCCTTTCCTCTGTCTCCCTGCTCAGGTTCCCAACCTCCTGCCATTTTAGTTTAAACCCTCCCCCAGAGCACTAGCAAACACTCCCCCTAGGACATCGGTCCTGGTCCTGCCCAGGTGCAAACCATCCGGTCTGTACTTGTCCCACCTCCCCCAGAAACGGTTCCAGTGTCCCAGGAATTTGAATCCCTCCCCCTTGCACCATTCCTCTAGCCACATATTCATCTGAAATATCCTTCTATTTCTACTCTGACTAGCACGTGGCACTGGTAGCAATCCTGAGATTACCACCTTTGAGGTCCTATTTTTAAATTTACCTCCTAACTCTCTATATTCAGCTTTTAGGACCTCATCCCGTTTTTTACCTATATCGTTGATACTTCTATGCCCCACGACAACTGGCTGTTCACCCTCCCCTTCCAGAGACTTAACTGGACCAGCCACATAAATACTGTGGCAACAAGAGCAGGTCAGAAGCTAGGTAATCTGCAGCGAGTGTCTCACATTCTGACTCCCCAAATCCTTTCCACCATCTACAAGGCACAAGTCAGGAGTGTGATAGAATACTCTCCACTTGCCTGGCTGAGTGCAGCTCCAACAAAACTCAAGAAGCTCCACCCCATCCAGGACAAAGCAGCCCGCTTTAATGGCACTCCATCCACCACCTTAAACATTCACTCCCTCCACCACCGGCGTACCATGGCTAAAGTGTGTACCATCTACAAGATGCACTGCAGCAACTCCCCAAGGATTCTTTGGCAGCAATTCCCAAACCCGCAACCTCTAACACCTCAGACAAGGGCAGCAGGCACATGGGAACATCAGCAACTCCAACTTCCCCTCCAAGTTACACAACATCCTGACTTAGAAATATATCGCAGATACTTCATCGTCGCTGGATCAAAATCCTGGAACTCCCTCCGTAACAGCACTGTGGAAGTACTTTCCCCACACGGACTGAAGCGGTTCAAGAAAGAGGCTCACCACCACCTTCTCAAGGGCAATTAGGTTTGGGCAATAAATGCTGGCCTTGCCAGCGATGCCCACATCCCATAAACAAACTAAAATAACACAGGCAGAGAGCTAGAGACAGACAGAGGCAAACAAAGAGACAGAGACAGACAGGCAGTGACAGACAGATTGAGATAATAATGCGGATATAGCCAGAGAGACAGATACATAAAGAGAGATCGGCAGACAGAGACACAGAAAGACAGCGATAGAGCAGCAAAAAGAGAAATAGACTCCGACAGACAGAGACAGACAGAGGTAGACACAGATAAACAGACAAACAGACAAACAGAGTGAGGGACGCAGACGGACAGTGACACATTCAGCAACAAAAACTGACACAGAAATTGAGGGAGAGAGAGACAAAGATAGACAGAGCCAGAGAGAGGGAGACAGAGGCAAACAGAAACAGAGACAGTCACAGACAGACAGACTGAGACAGGCAGACAGCAGACAAATACAGCGACAGAAACTGACAGAATGAAAGACAAAGCAGACAGAGCCAGAGAGAGGGACAGAGAAGACAGCCCGACATAGAGACAGAGACAGGCAGACATAGACAGAGAAACAAACACAGAGGTACAGACAGAGACACAGATTCAGATGGACAGACAGAGAGACAGATACAGACAAGCGACAGAGACACATTAAGACAGGGACATAGACAGACAGAGACAGACAGGCAGCAACAGAGACAAACTGATAGAGACACAAAAGCAGACAGAGCCAGATAGAGAGTGACAGCGAGAGATAGACAGGGGGTGATAGACAGACAGAGACACAGACGTACAGTGTCAGATCTGATGTGCCTCAATAATTCCGAGACTCGAAGGTAGCAGAACAAAACAAGGCTTTTATTAACTTAGAACGAAACACGTAAGCGAGAGAGATGTCGTCCTTCTGGAGACTGGGGCTAGACTGAAGCTAGCTTACAAACGGGGCCAGGTATGGGTGGAGCCCTACACACAGCACATTCCAGCACATTCCAGTATACAATACAGCACATTCCAGTACACAATACAATGAGGTCTGGGGGAAGGGAAATGACACTGAAACCGATCTCAGTCACAGGCAGTGATGAATGGAAATATTTCATCACATTCACCCCTTCTATAGATTTAGTCTGTTCGGGGGTTTGATAGTCCTCTGCGACCGACGTGGCTGTTGCGGTGCCGCGGGTGTCGGCTGGGTGTCCCCGGTAGCCTCCTGGGTCTCTGCCGGGGTTGCCGCCAGGGTTGTTGAAGGGGTAGTTGGTGGGGGTGCTGTTGGTCGGTGTTCTTCCGGGGGTGATGAAAGAGTAGTGGGTGGGTAAGAGTTGCTGTGATCGTCGTTGCCGCTATTGCCGTGGTTGTTGTCGATGCCGGCTGGGGCGACGTCTTTTATGGACACGGTGTCCTCCCTTCCGTCGGCGTGCCGGACATATGCGTATTGGGGGTTGGCGTGGAGTAGGTGTACTGGCTCCACGAGAGGGTCCGTCTTGTGGCCCCTCACATGCCTTCGCGCGAGTACCGGACCTGGGGTGGAGAGCCATGACGGCATGGATACGCCTGAGGTGGATTTCCGGGGAAAGACAAACATTCGTTCATGAGGCGTGGTATTAGTGGCCGTACACAATAGCGACCGTATCGAATGGAGCACATCCGAGAGGACTTCCTGCCAGCGGGAGATAGGGAGGCCCTTGGTCCTTAGAGCTAGAGTGACTGCTTTCCATACTGTCCCGTTCTCTCGCTCCACTTGGCCGTTACCCCGGGGGTTGTAGCTGGTGGTACGGCTTGTGGCGATCCCCCTGGACAGCATGTACTGGCGTAGCTCTTCACTCATGAAGGACGCCCCCCTATCCGTATGGATGTAGCTCGGCATACCGAACAGGCAGAACAGGCTGTTGAGGCATTTAATGACCGTGGCGCTGGTCATGTCTGGGCAGGGGAAGGCGAATGGGAACCGGGAGTATTCGTCCACAATGTTCAGGAAGTAAACATTGCGGTCGACGGACGGGAGGGGGCCCTTGAAATCTAAGCTGAGCCGCTCAAAGGGCCGTGTAGCTTTGATTAAGTGGGCTCTATCTGGGCGGTAGAACCGAGGCTTGCACTCAGCGCAAGTGCGGCAGTTCCTGGTCAGGGGCCGAACTTCCTGAATCGAGTAGGGTAAGTTACGGGACTTTATGAAGTGGAACAGCCGCGTGACCCCTGGGTGGCAGAGGTCGTTGTGGAGGGTCTGTAGCCGATCCCCGGTGGCGCTGGCACACATCCCTCGTGAGAGGGCGTCAGGGGATTCGTTAAGGGCCCCGGCCGGTAAATGATGTCGTACTCGAAGGTGGAGAGCTCGATCCGCCACCTAAGAATCTTATCATTTTTAATCTTCCCCCTCTGTTTATTATTGAACATAAACGCTACCGACCGCTGGTCGGTAAGTAGGGTGAAGCGTTTGCCGGCTAGGTAGTGGCGCCAGTGGCGCACTGCCTCCACGATGGCTTGGGCCTCCTTTTCCACGGAGGAGTGTCTGATCTCGGGCCCTTGGAGGGTCCTCGAGAAGAAAGCTACGGGCCGCCCTGCCTGGTTGAGGATGGCCGCCAAGGCGAAGTCAGACGCATCACTTTCCACTTGAAATGGAGTGTTCTCGTCCACTGCCTGTCGCGTGGCCCGCTCAATATCCTGCTTAATGCTTTTGAAGGCGGCGTGGGCCTCAGCAGAGAGCGGGAAAGAGGATGCTTTCAAGAGGGGGCGGGCTTTGTCGGAGTAGTTGGGGACCCATTGGGAATAATAAGAAAATAACCCCAGGCACCTTTTCAGGGCTTTGGGAGTGTTGGGCAGGGGCAGCTCCCATAGGGGGTGCAATCGGTCGGGGTCTGGTCCGATTTCCCCATTCTCCACCACGCTGCCTAGTATGCAGAGGCGCGTGGTGTTGTAAATGCACTTGTCCTCGTTGTAGGTGAGGTTGAGTTTTTGTGCGGTTTTCAGGAACCTCTCGAGGTTCGAATCGTGATCCTGCTGGTTGTGACCGCAGATGGTGACGTTGTCGAGGTAGGGGAAGGTTGCCTGCAAGTGGTGGTCATCGACCATGCGGTCCATCTCCCTCTGGAAGACCGAGACCCCATTCGTCACCCCAAAGGGGACTCTGAGGAATTGGTAGAGGCGTCCGTTCGCCTCGAAGGCGGTGTACGGGCGGTCCTCTGGTCTGATAGGGAGCTGGTGGTACGCTGACTTGAGGTCGATGGTGGAGAACACCCGGTATTGGGCGATTTGGTTCACCATTTCTGATATGCGGGGTAGCGGGTAGGCATCTAGTAGGGTGTACCTGTTGATCGTTTGACTATAGTCGATCACCATCCGTTTCTTCTCGCTACCCCTTACCACTACCACTTGGGCGCGCCACGGGCTGTTGCTGCATTCAGTAATGCGCTCTTTCAGGAGCCTGTCTACCTCGGTCGCGATAAACCGCCTGTCCTCCCAGCTGTACCTCCTGCTTTTGGTCGCTATTGGCCGGCAGTTAGGGGTAAGGTTCGCGAATAGCGAAGGTGGCTTTACCTTCAGGGTAGCCAGACCGCACACTGTGAGGGGCGGCTGGGACCCACCGTACTTGAGCGTGATGCTTTGGTGGTTGCACTGGAAATCCAGGCCCAAGATCACGCTCGCACATAGGTTCTTCATGATTAATACTTTAAAATTATCATATACAGTTCCGTTAACGCACAATTGTACCGTGCAGTAACCCAGAATGGTCGATGTCTGGGTTTTGTCAGCCATAGAGATGGTACCCTGAGTAGGGACCACCTTTAGGGAGAGTTGTTGTACCAGTTCTGGGTGGATAAAGCTCTCCGTGCTTCCACTGTCAATTAAGCATTTAACCCGGCACCCGTTTACCTCGATGTCCACCATTGATCTGGATAGCGGGTGCGGCCTGGTCTGGTCCACTGTGACCGATGCCACTGTAGGGCCCTGATCGATACAAGATGGCGTCCACGCTGTCTGCTCACAAGATGGCGGACCCCACGAGGTCGGGCACGATGGCGTCCAAGATGGCCGCTCCCACGGCGCACACGCGGCGGTGGCGGGTTTTCCGGCGGTTGGTTTTCCGGCGGGGTTCCCTCTGCACACCTTCCCGAAGTGCCCCTTCTTACCGCACTTAAAGCAGGTGGTGCCTTTCGCCGGGCACAGGTTTCTGGTGTGCTTTGGCTGCCCGCAGAAGTAGCAGTTGGGTCCCTGATGCGTCGCGGCTGTCGTAGGGCTTCTGGGGGGAGAGCGGGGCCCAGCCGGCGTCGGGCTGTCGGGCGGGGAAGATGCCTTCCAAGATGGCGGCGCCCTCGGTGCACACGTGGCGGCGTGGACGGCGCAGGCTGAAGAGTAGGCGTCCGAGTTTCTCTGGGCCACATCCAGGGATCGCGCGGTGTCCGCAGCCTGTTTCAGGTCCAACCCCGTTTTTTCTTGCAGTCTTTGCCAAGCATTTTCAGGGTGCTTAGGAACTCCTCCACCGATTCCCCAGGTCGCTGTGCGCGGGTGGCGAGCAGGTGCCTAGCATACACCTCATTCGTAGGCTGCTGGTAATGCGCCTTTAAGATGTCGCAGGCGGCCAGGTACGTCTCGGCGTCTTGGATGAGGGGGTAAACCCGGTGGCTTACCCAATTCCGCAGAATTCCGAGTCTCATCCTTGCAGCGTCCGTAGCATCTTTGACGGCTGCGGATATGTCCAGGAACAATTCCATACACTCAAACCAGTGTCCGAAGCGTGCTGATGTGTCCGGAGCATGTTGATCCAAATCCAAACGTTCGGGTTTCAGGAGTTGATCCATAGTGTAGAAAAATAAGTTAATAAAATTGATGTGCCTCAATAATTCCGAGACTCGAAGGTAGCCGAACAAAACAAGGCTTTTATTAACTTAGAACGAAACACGTAAGCGAGAGAGATGTCGTCCTTCTGGAGACTGGGGCTAGACTGAAGCTAGCTTACAAACGGGGCCAGGTATGGGCGGAGCCCTACACACAGCACATTCCAGCACATTCCAGTATACAATACAGCACATTCCAGTACACAATACAATGAGGTCTGGGGGAAGGGAAATGACACTGAAACCGATCTCAGTCACAGGCAGTGATGAATGGAAATATTTCATCACAAGATCAACAGAAACATACACACAGACATGGAAAGACAGACTGGGACAGATAAGCAGAGACAGGAAGATAGACAGGGACAGACTCAGACAGACAGAGACAACAGAGGGAGAGAACCAGAGAGAGAGAGAGAGAAAGAGACAGATATATAGTGCAACAGATAAAGACAGACAGAGAGAAACAGAGAGACAGACAGAGACACACAAACAGAGAGGCAGGCAGATACAGACAGACAAATGCAGACAGACAAACAAAGAGACAAAGAAACAGACAGAGGTAGGCAGAGAAAGAAACAGACACATAGAGAAAGAATGACATAGACAGGGACACAGACGGACAGAGACAGAGAGCGCGATAGAAACTGACAGAGAGAGAGAGAGGAACAGACAGAGACATAGTCAGATAGACAGAATGAGACAGATAGACAGAGAAAGAAACACAGAGAGAGTCCGACAGACAGACAGAAATATATGGTCAGACAAAAAGACAGACAGAGACACAGACAGATAGAGACACAGGCAGACTGAGACAGAGAGACAGCAACAAGGACAGACAGAGGGAGACAGATAGACAACAGGGCCAGACAGAGAGAGAGAGAGAGAGAAACAGAGAGAGGCAGACAGATGGAAATAGACATACAGAGACAGACAGATGAACTGAGATAGACAGACTCAGACAGGCAGAGCACAGGCGGAGAGTGAAAGACTGACAGAGACAGACAGAGGCTGAACAACAAATTCAGACAGAGAGAGACACACACACAGGGCCACACATACATAGAGTCATAGAAATAGAATCATAGAAAGTTACAGCACAGAAGGAGGCCATTTCGGCCCATCCTTTCCGCGCCGGCCGACAAAGAGCTACCCAGCCTAATCCCACTTTCCAGCTCTTGGTCCATAGCCCTGTAGATTACGGCAGTTCAACTGCATATCCAAACACTTTTTAATGTGGTTAGGGTTCCTGCCTCTACCATCCTGTCAGGCAGTGAGTTCCAGACCCCCACGATCCTCTGGGTGAAGAAATTTCCCCTTAAATCGCCTCTAAAACTTCCACCAATTACTTTAAATCTGTGCCCACTGGTTTTTGACCGCTCTGCTAAGGGAAATAGATCCTTCCTGTCTACTCTATCTAGGCCCCTCATAATTTTATACACTTCAATAAGGTCTCCTCTCGGCCTCCGCTGTTCCAAGGAAAACAATTCAGTCTTTCCTCATAGCTAAGATTCTCTACTCCCAGCAACATCCTTGTAAATCTCCTCTGTACCCTCTCTAGTGCAATCACATCTTTCCTGTAATGTGGTGACCAGAACTACACGCAGTACTCTAGCTGAGGCCTAACTAGTGTTTTATACAGTTGAAGCATGCTGTTGTATTCTATGTCACGGCTATAAAAGGGAAACATTCCGTATGCCTTCTTAACCACCTTATGTACCTGGCCTGCTAACTTCAGGGATCTGTGGACATGCACTCCAAGGTCCCTTTATTCCTCTATACTTTTCAGTGTCCTACCATTGAATGTGTATTCCCTTGCCTTGTAAGCCCACACCATATGCATTACCTTGTGGCGGTACCACTGGTTGTCCCTTACATTGAGACACATAAATCCCTTTAACTTACCTTACTGTATGTTTAACTTACCTTTTGGGGCCGTTGCCCTTTTAACTTACCTGTTGGGGCCATTGCCCCTTTAAGGCGCACCCTAGCGCGCTGACATCATGTCACATACAACGTGATGTGCGTGCACCGGCACAGCCCGGCCGCCTGACTTCGGCCTCAATGGCCAGCGACGCAACGACGCACATCACGTGACGCCCTAAGCACGGGAAACGCGAACAACGTGATGACATCACAACACAAACGCGATGATGTCATCACGCTCCCCACAGGACTGCGAACTCAGTCCTCGTGGAGTCCCCGCTGGGACAAGACCTACACCACGGTGCTCCTACAGTCAGCCCTCTTACCTGCTATCTTACCTGATGTAATTAGCCTGTTCCTGTAAATAAACAACTTATTTATAGTTCGCCGAAGTCAAACTCTCTTATTTAGTGGCGATCGACACGAACCGCTACAACCTCACACTTCTCTGGATTGAATACCATTTGCCACTGTTCTGCCCACCTGACCAATTTATTGATATCTTGCTGCAGTCTACAGCTTACTTCTCCAGTATCAGCCACACAGCCGATTTTAGTATCATCTGCACACTTCTTAATCATACCCCCTATATTCAAGTCTAGATCATTGATATATACCACGAAAAGCAAGGGACCTAGTATTGTGCCCTGCGGAACCCCAGTGGAAACAGCCTTCCAGTCACAAAAACACCCGTCAACCATTACCCTCTGCTTCCTGTCTCTGAGCCAGTTTTGGATTCAACTTGCCACATTGCCATGGGCCCCATGGGCTTTTACATTCGTGACCAGTCTGCCATGCGGGACCTTAGCAAAAGCCTTGCTAAAATCCATATTCACGACATCAAACGCGCTACCCACATCGACCCTCCTTGTCACTGCCTCAAAAAATTCAATAATGTTAGACAGACACGATCTTCCCTTAACAAATCCGTGCTGACTATCCTTGATTAATCCGTGTCTTTCTAAATGAAGATTTATCCTGTCCCTCAGAACTTTTTCCAATAATTTTCCCACCACCGAGGTTAGGCTGACTGTTCTGTAATTACTCGGTCTATCCCTTTCTCCCTTTTTAAACAAAGGTACAATGTTAGCTGTCCTCCAGTTCTCCGGCACCACACATGTAGCCAGATAGGATTAGAAAATGATGGTCAGAGCCTCGTCTATTTCCTCTTTTGCTGCTCTTATTGTCTGGGATACATTTCATCCGAGCTTAGTGTAAGGCCCATGCTGTTGTATCTTTCGGTGAAGCTGTTGAGAATTGTTTGGAGTTCGAACTCTGAGTGTGCGCAGACGCAAGCATCGTCTGCATACAGTAATTCGATGACAGAGGATGGGACGAACTTGGATCTGGACTGGAGGCGACAGGGGTTTAATAGTTTCCCATTTGTTCTGTAGATTAGCTCCACTCCAGCAGGGAGCTTACTGAGGGTGAGATGGAGCATTGTAGCCAGGAAGGCCGAGAAGAGTGTTGGTGTGATGACACAGCCTTGCTTGACACCGGTCCGTACGTGAATTGGGTCTGTAGTGGATCCGTTGGTAAGGATCACGGCTTGCATGTTGTCGTGAAGCAGGCGCAGGATGATGAAAATCTTTTGAGAGCAGCTGAATTTGAGGAGGACACTCCATAATCCCTCACGGTTGACAGTGTCGAAGGCCTTTGTGAGGTCAAAGAAGGCCATGTACAGCGGTTGGTGCTGTTCCCTGCATTTCTCTTGTAGTTGACGTGCAGTGAATATCATGTCCATTGTGCCCCACAGTGGGCGGAATCCGCATTGCGACTCTGGGAGGAGCTCTTCAGCCACTGGGGGAAAGCGATTGAGGAGGATTCTTGTGATGACTTTCCCTGTGGCAGACAGCAGGAAGACTCCTCTGTAATTACCGCAATCGGACTTGTCACCTTTCTTTCAGATGGTCATCTCTGAGATCCCCTGGCATGCTCTCCTCCTTCCAGATAAGAGAAATGAGTTCATGAATTCACGCCAGTAGTGCTTCTCTGCCATGTTTTAGTTCCTCATAAGAACATAACATAAGAACATAAGAAGTAGGAGCAGGAGTAGGCCATATGGCCCCTCGGGCCTGCTCCGCCATTCAATAGGATCATGGCTGATCCGAATCTAGACTCACGTCCACTTCCCTGCCCTCTCCCCGTAACCCCTAATTCCCTTATCTGCTAGGAAACTGTCTATCTCCATTTTAAATTTATTTAATGTTGCAGCTTCCGCAGCTCTCTGGGGTAGCAAATTCCATAGATTTACTACCCTCTGAGTGAAGAAGTTTCTCCTCACCTCAGTTTTGAAAGGGCAACCCCTTATTCTTAGATCATGCCCCCTAGTTCTAGTCTCACCCATCAGTGGAAACATCCTCACCGCATTCACCCAATCAAGCCCCCTCACAATCTTATATGTTTCGATAAGATCGCCTCTCATTCTTCTGAACTCCAATGAGTAGAGTCCTAACCTATTCAACCTTTCCTCATACGTCAACCCCCTCATCTCCGGAATCAACCGAGTGAACCTTCTCTGAACCGCTTCGAGAGCAATTATATCTTTTCTTAAACATGGAAAACAAAACTGCACGCAGTATTCCAGGTGTGGCCTCACCAATACCCTGTATAACTGCAGCAAGACTTCCCTGTTTTTATACTCCATCTCCCTCGCAATAAAAGCCAAGATTCCATTGGCCTTCCTGATCACCTGCTGCACCTGCATACAGCTTTTTATGTTTCATGCACCAGGACCCCCAGATCCCTTTGTACTGTAGCACTTTGCAGTTTCTCTCCATTTAGATAATAACTTGCTCTTTGATTTTTTCCGCCAAAGTGCATAACCTCACACTTTCCAACATTATATTGCATCTGCCAAATCTCTGCCCACTCACTTAGCCTGTCTATGTCCTTTTGCAGGTTTTTTATGTCCTCCTCACTCACTGCTTTCCCTCCCATCTTTGTATCGTCGGCAAACTTGGATATGTTGCACTCGGTCCCTTCCTCCAAATCGTTAATATAGATTGTAAAGAGTTGGGGTCCCAGCACTGGCCCCTGCGGAACACCACTAGTTACTGATTGCCAGCCCGAAAATGAACCATTTATCCCAACTCTTTGTTTTCTGTTAGATAGCCAATCTTCCACCCATGCCAGTATATTACCCCCAATCCCGTTATTTCTTATCTTGATCAGTAATCTTTTGTGTGGAACCTTGTTAAATGCCTTTTGGAAGTCCAAATACACTACATCCACTGGTTCCCCTTTATCCACGCTGTATGTTACATCCTCAAAGAATTCGAGCAAATTTGTCAAACATGACTTCCCCTTCATAAAACCATGCTGACTCTGTCCAATTAAATTATGTTTATCCAAATGCTCTGTTACTATTTCCTTAATAATGGACTCCAACATTTTGCCAACCACAGATGTTAGGCTAACTGGTCTATAGTTTCCAGCTTTTTGTCTACTTCCCTTCTTAAATAAGGGTGTTACATTAGCAGTTTTCCAATATGCCGGGACCTTTCCTGAGTCCAGGGAGTTCTGGAAAATAATCACCAAAGCATCCACAATCCCTACCGCCACTCCTCTCAAGACCCTAGGATGTAGGCCATCAGGTCCGGGGGATATATCCGCCTTAAGTCCCATTATTTTACTGAGTACCATCTCCTTAGTGATTTTAATCGTGTTTAGCTCCTCCCCCCCCGCCATTGCCCCCTGTTTGTCCAGTGTTGGGATATTTTTAGTGTCCTCTACTGTAAAGACTGATGCAAAATATTTGTTCAGCATCTTTGCCATCTCCATGTTCCCCACCACTAGTTTCCCAGTCCCATCCTCTAAGGGACCAACGTTCACTTTAGCCACCCTTTTTCTTTTTATATAGCTGTAGAAACTCTTGCTATCTGTTTTTATATTTTTTGCTAGTTTACTTTCATAATCTATCTTCCCTTTCTTAATTAATCTTTTAGCTATTGTTTGCTGGCTTTTAAATGCTTCCCAATCTTCTATCCTCCCACTAGATTTGGCTACTTTATATGCCCTTGTTTTTAGTTGGATACTATCCTTTATTACTTTACTGTGCCACGGATGGCTGTCTTTTCTTTTATTCCCCTTTTTCCTCAGTGGAATATATTTATCTTGAAAGATGTGAAAAATCTCCTTGAATGTAGACCACTGCTCTTGTACCGTCTTACACTTTAATCTGTTTTCCCAGTCCACTTTAGTCAATTCTACTCTCATACCTTCATAGCCTCCTTTATTTAAGCTCAGGACGCTGGTTTGAGATCCAACTCTCTCATCCTCAAACTGAATTTGGAATTCAACCATATTATGGTCACTCATTCCAAGGGGATCCTTTACTAGGACATTTTTTATTAATCCTGCCTCATTACACAGGACCAGATCTAAGATTGCCTGCCCCCTGGTTGGTTCAGTTACATACTGCTCAAGAAACCCATCCCTAATACACTCTATGAACTCTTCCTCAAGGCTGCCATGCCCAATTTGATTAGTTCAGTCAATATGAAAGTTAAAATCCCCCATGATTGTAGCTGTTCCCTTATTACAAGCCCCAACTATTTCCTGATTATACTCCGACCAACAGAGTTGCAAGGAGGGCAAAGGGCATGATCAAGAGGGGCAAAATACGGGGGAATATATAATGGGAAATAAGGAAATGGCAGATCAACTAAATGCATACTTTGGGTCAGTCTTTACGAAGGAAGACACAAAAAACCTCCCTGGGATATCGGGAAAAATAGGGACATTGGCAAAGGAGGAACTGACGCAAATCAATATCTCTAAGGATATGGTGTTAAGGAAGCTAAAGGGATTGAAGGTGGACAAATCCCCAGGGCCTGATAACATGCATCCTAGGGTACTGAAGGAGGTGGCCCTAGAGATAGCGGATGCACTAAGGATGATTTTTCAGAATTCATTAGACTCGGGAACAGTGCCGAT
This sequence comes from Somniosus microcephalus, assembly GCF_052327205.1. Taxonomy (NCBI): domain Eukaryota; kingdom Metazoa; phylum Chordata; class Chondrichthyes; order Squaliformes; family Somniosidae; genus Somniosus; species Somniosus microcephalus. The sequence goes on along the minus strand of NW_028225212.1, from coordinate 950,179 downwards.
GGATTGGAGGGTAGCTAACGTTACCCCACTATTCAAAAAGGGGGGTAGGGAAAAAGCAGGTAATTACAGACCTGTAAGCCTTACATCAGTTGTGGGCAAAATGCTGGAGTCCATCATTAAGGATGAAATAGCGGAGCACTTAGCAAATGGGGACAGGATAGGACAGAGTCAACATGGATTTACAAAGGGTAAATCGTGCTTGACTAATCTATTGGAATTTTTTGAGGGAGTAACTGGTAGAATAGATGGGGGAGAGCCAGTAGATGTGGTGTACCTGGACTTCCAAAAGGCCTTCGATAAGGTCCCACATAAAAGATTAGCATGGAAAATTGAGGCTCATGGGATAAAGGGGAAAGTTTTGGCGTGGATAGGGAACTGGCTGTCAGATAGAAAACAGAGAGTTGGAATAAACGGCTCATTTTCTGAATGGCAGGCAGTAACAAGTGGGGTACCACAGGGATCTGTCCTGGGCCCCCAGCTGTTCACAATTTACATTAATGACCTGGATCAGGGAGTCGGATGCAGCATTTCCAAATTTGCAGACGACACTAAACTAGGAGGGGGGGTGGGCTCAGAGGAAGAGACCAGGAAGCTCCAGAGCGATTTGGACAGACTGGGCGATTGGGCGGATAAATGGCAGATGCACTATAATGTGGACAAGTGCGAAGTTATCCACCTTGGGTGCAGGAACGGGAGGGCAAATTATTATTTAAATGGCAATAGATTGGGAGAGGGGGAAGTACAGAGAGACCTGGGTGTTCTTGTACACCAGTCACTGAAGGCGAGCATGCAGGTGCAACAGGCGGTCAAGAAGGCAAACGGTATGCTGGCCTTCATAGCAAAAGGGTTAGAATACAGGAACAGGGATACCTTGCTGCAGCTGTACAGGGCACTGGTGAGACCACACCTCGAGTACTGTGTACAGTTTTGGTCGCCTCATCTGAGGAAGGATGTTCTTGCCATGGAGGGGGTGCAGCGGCGATTCACCAGGCTGATACCAGGAATGGCGGGAATGACCTATGAGGAGAGACTATGTAGTTTAGGGATGTACACACTGGAGTTTAGAAGATTGAGAGGGGACCTCATAGAAGTGTATAAAATTCTGACAGGTCTAGACAGACTGGATGCAGAAGGAATGTTTCCCTTGGCGGGTGAGAACAGAACTAGAGGACATAATTTAAGGATAAGGGCTAAACCATTTAGGACAGAGATGAGGGGGAATTTCTTCACTCAGAGAGTGGTGAACCTGTGGAACTCATTGCCACAGAGGGCAGTGTACGCCAGCTCATTAAATATATTTAAGAGGGAATTAGATATATTTCTACGGGCAAAAGGGGTTAAGGGTTACGGAGAGAAGGCGGGGACGGGATACTGAATTAAAGGATCAGCCATGATCTCATCGAATGGCGGAGCAGGCACGAAGGGCCGAATGGCCTACTCCTGCTCCTATCTTCTATGTATCTATGTAACTGTTAGGAGGCCTATAGATTACGCCCACTAGTGACTTTTTCCCCTTATTATTCCTTATCTCCACCCAAACTATTTCACTATCCTTATCCTTTGACCCAATATAATTTCTGACTATTGCAGTGATTCCATCCTTGATTAACATAGCAACCCCACCTCCCTTTCCTTCCTGTCTGTCCTTCCTAATTGTCAAATACCATTGTATGTTTAGTTCCCAGTCATGATTATCTTGCAGCCATGTTTCCGTAATGGCCACCAGATCAAACCCATGTGTAGTTATTTGTACTGTCAACTCGTCAATTTTGTTACGAATGCTGCGTGCATTCAGATAAAGAACTTTCAAATATGTTTTCTGACAATTTATTCCTGCTTTTACCCCTTTTACTACTTTACCTTTCTCATTGTACATTCTGTCCCTTCCTGACATGCTCTGGTTTTTAATTTCCCCACTGCTACCTTGCTCTATTGCCTTCTCCGCTGTCATTTTTATTTTTCGCTCTCTTAAAACCTCCCCCCCACTAATTAGTTTAAAGCCCTCTCTACAGCCCTCGTCATTCGATTCGCCAGGACTCTAGTCCCAGCACTGGCCAAGTGAAGTCCGTCCCAACGGAACAGCTCCCTCCTGTCCCAGCACTGATGCCAGTGTCCCAGGAAGCAAAACCCATTTCTCCCACACCAGTCTTTGAGCCACGCATTTAACTCTCTAATTTTATTTACCCTAGCCAAATTTGCACGTGGCTCAGGTAGTAATCCAGAGATTATTACCCTTGTGGTTCTGCTTTTTAATTTGGCCCCTAGCTGCTCAAACTCCCTCAGCAGAACCTCCTTCCTTGTCCTATCTATGTCGTTGGTACCAACACGGACCACGACAACTGGATCCTCCCCCTCCCACTCCAAGTTTCTCTCCAGCCCAGAGGAGATGTCCTTAACCCTGGCACCGGGCAGGCAACATAGCCTTCGGGACTCTCTCTCTCGGCTGCAAAGAACTCTATCTATCCCCCTAACGATACTATCCCTTACTAATACTTTTATCTCCCCCCACTTGAATGGCCCCCCGCTCCACGTGCTGTGGCTGGGTTGCTCATCCTCCCCGCAGTCCCCGTTCCCATCCTCACAGGGAGTAAGATCCTCAAACCTGTTGGACAAGAGCAAGGGCTGCGGCTCCTCCAACACTACCTCCTGGATCCCCGTACCTGCCTCACTCCTAGTCACACCATCCTGACCCTGGCCATGGACTACATCTGAATTAATTAATCTAATTGGTGTGACTACCTCCTGATACACAGAGTCCAGGTAACTCTCCCCCTCCCTGATGTGTCTCAGTGTTTGAAGCTTGGACTCCAGCTCTTCAACACGGAGCCGGAATTCCTCGAGCAGCCAACACTTACTGCAAATGTGATCACCGTGAACATCAATGGTGTCCACCAGCTCCCACATATTGCAGCAGCAACACATCACCTGATCTCCCATTCTATGTAATTAATTACATTTATTAATATTATTCTTAAATACCCTCTGCCCCGATTCTAAATGATGAATATCGCACCTTAGAAACTATAAAGTACAGAGTTTAAGCTTAAAAAAGAGAGAAATATTCACCAACCAATCACTTACCCGCTTTCTGGTGACGTCACACATGGATTACTTTTTACCTCTCTCCTTCCCTCTGAGGTCCGAGACTGGAGACTGGTGCGCCTTACCTGGGTCTCTGGAGCCTTTATACAGCCGCTCAGCCCGCGATTCCCACCGATTCTCGCACTGAGGCCTTACCTGGGTCTCTGGAGCCTTTATACAGCCGCTCAGCCCGCGATTCCCACCGATTCTCGCACTGAGGCCTTACCTGGGTCTCTGGAGCCTTTATACAGCCGCTCAGCCCGCGATTCCCACCGATTCTCGCACTGAGGCCTTACCTGGGTCTCTGGAGCCTTTATACAGCCGCTCAGCCCACGATTCCTGCCGATTCTCACACTGAGGCCTTACCTGGGTCTCTGGAGCCTTTATACAGCCGCTCAGCCCGCGATTCCCGCCGATTCTCGCACTGAGACCTTACCTGGGTCTCTGGAGCCTTTATACAGCCGCTCAGCCCGCGATTCCCACCGATTCTCGCACTGAGGCCTTACCTGGGTCTCTGGAGCCTTTATACAGCCGCTCAGCCCACGATTCCCACCGATTCTCGCACTGAGGCCTTACCTGGGTCTCTGGAGCCTTTATACAGCCGCTCAGCCCGCGATTCCGGCCGATTCTCGCACTGAGGCCTTACCTGGGTCTCTGGAGCCTTTATACAGCCGCTCAGCCCGCGATTCCGGCCGATTCTCGCACTGAGGCCTTACCTGGGTCTCTGGAGCCTTTATACAGCCGCTCAGCCCGCGATTCCCGCCGATTCTCGCACTGAGGCCTTACCTGGGTCTCTGGAGCCTTTGTACAGCCGCTCAGCCCGCGATTCCCGCCGATTCTCGCACTGAGGCCTTACCTGGGTCTCTGGAGCCTTTGTACAGCCGCTCAGCCCGCGATTCCCGCTGATTCTCGCACTGAGGCCTTACCTGGGTCTCTGGAGCCTTTATACAGCCGCTCAGCCCGCGATTCCCGCTGATTCTCGCACTGAGGCCTTACCTGGGTCTCTGGAGCCTTTATACAGCCGCTCAGCCCGCGATTCCCGCCGACTCTCGCACTGAGGCCTTACCTGGGTCTCTGGAGCCTTTATACAGCCGCTCAGCCCGCGATTCCCGCAGATTCTCACACTGAGGCCTTACCTGGGTCTCTGGAGCCTTTATACAGCCGCTCAGCCCGCGATTCCGGCCGATTCTCGCACTGAGGCCTTACCTGTGTCTCTGGAGCCTTTATACAGCCGCTCAGCCCGCGATTCCGGCCGATTCTCGCACTGAGGCCTTACCTGGGTCTCTGGAGCCTTTATACAGCCGCTCAGCCCGCGATTCCGGCCGATTCTCGCACTGAGGCCTTACCTGGGTCTCTGGAGCCTTTATACAGCCGCTCAGCCCGCGATTCCGGCCGATTCTCGCACTGAGGCCTTACCTGGGTCTCTGGAGCCTTTATACAGCCGCTCAGCCTGCGATTCCGGCCGATTCTCGCACTGAGGCCTTACCTGGGTCTCTGGAGCCTTTATACAGCCACTCAGCCCGCGATTCCCACCAATTCTCGCACTGAGGCCTTACCTGGGTCTCTGGAGCCTTTATACAGCCGCTCAGCCCGCGATTCCCGCAGATTCTCGCACTGAGGCCTTACCTGTGTCTCTGGAGCCTTTATACAGCCGCTCAGCCCGCGATTCCCACCGATTCTCGCACTGAGGCCTTACCTGAGTCTCTGGAGCGTTTATACAGCCGCTCAGCCTGCGATTTCCGCCGATTCTCACACTGAGGCCTTACCTGGGTCTCAGGAGGGTTCCAGCTGCTCCTGAGGCCTTGTTATTTTCCAGTATTCGGATGGCCTTTTCAACCTCATGTCGGGCTGGGGTTGTACTGAGATGGTGGCGAGTAGCATGCTGTGGATGGAGTTGAGGACACTTGCATCGAAGACAGAATCTCGGGTAAGGAGATCTTCAAAGTGCTCCTTCCAGTGGGCATTGTCTGCCTCTCTGTTCTTGATGAGTACCTCTCCGTTCTTGGCCCACAGTGGGGTATAACCTTGGGTGCTTGGGCTGTCAGCGGTCTTGACTGCACTAAAGAATCCACGCACGTCGTGGTTGTTGGCTAGCTGCTGGATATCCTGCACTTTCTCCACACACCATCTGTTCTTTAGGTTGCGAGTTTTTTTATTGGATCTCGGCCTTCAGGTGTCTGTAGAGCTGCTTTCTTGCTCTCGAGTTCTGTTGCTGTTTCCAGATTAGGAATGCCGTGCGCTTGAGGCTTATTAGCTCCTGGATCTCCTGGTCGTTCTCGTCGAACCAGTCTTCGTGTTTCCTGGTCGAGTGACCGAGCTTCTCACCACAGGTGCTGATTATGGAGGGTTTGAGTGCAGACCAGGCGCAGTGGACACTCTGAGTCTCTGCATCACTGGGAGTCGCCAAGTTGTTTGTGAGGCGCAGGCTGCATAGGGCTTTCTTAGTGGGGTGTTTGAATGCTCCAGCATTGATTTTCCTGCGGCATTTTTTCTGTTGCCGCCGCTGCTTTGGGGCTACATTGATGGAGATGACAGAGCAGATTAGGCGGTGGTCTGTCCAGCATTCATCAGCTCCTGTCATGGCGCGGGTGATGCGGACGTCCTTGTGGTCCCTCGCTCAGATGATGACGTAGTCCAGCAGATGCCAGTGCTTGGAGCGAGGGGGCTGCCATGAAGCCTTGTACTGTCTCTCTGACAGAACAAGGTGTTCGTTATGACAAGGCAATGTTCTAAGCATGGTGACAGGTGGAGCGCACCATTGGAGTTGGCTTTCCCTCCCCACTCTCTGCCGATCACACCTCCCCAGATGTCTGTGTCCTTTCCAACTCTTGCGTTAAAGTCGCCAAGGGGGATCAGCTTGTCGCCCGTTGGGATTCGGGACAGGGATTGTTCGAGGGTGGAGTAGAATTCCTCTTTGTTCTCATCTGTGGCTTCCAGTATTGGGGCGTATGCACTGATGACCATAGCGCACTGGTTCCAGGCTAGGGTGAGCCGAAGAGTTATGAGGCGCTCATTTATACCACTAGGAAGCCTACCCCATGGAGGCGACGTTCTTCTTCAGGTTTGCCTTTCCAGAAGAAGGTGTAGCCACCGCCTTGCTCCTTGAGCTGGCCTTCCCCTGCCCGCCAGGTCACACTTAGGGCGACGATGTTAATGTCGAAACGTCTCAGCTCCTGGTCAACATTAGCAGTACGGCGTTCCGGCCTGTCGCTGTCGGGGTTGTCCGTGAGGGTCCTGACGTTCCAGGTCCCGAACTTCATTTTAAAGGGTGGAAGATGCCTGTGCGTGAATTCTTTTAATGTGGAGCTAATGTTACCCCACTATTCAAAAATGTGGTCGAGAAAAAGCGGGGAATTATAGACTGGTAAGCCTGACATCGGTAGTGGGGAAAATGCTAGAATCTATTATAAAAGATGTAATAGCAGAGCACTTGGTAAGCAGTGACAGGATCGGACAAAGTCAACATGGATTTACAAAAGGTAAATCATGCTTGACTAATCTACTGGAATTTTTTGAGGATGTAACTGGTAAAATAGATAAGGGAGAACCAGTGGATGTGGTGTATTTGGACTTTCAGAAGGCTTTCGATAAGGTCCCACATAATAGATTAGCGTGCAAAATTAAGGCACATGGGATTGGGGGCAAGGTATTGACTTGGATAGAGAACTGGTTGGCGGACAGAAAGCAAAGAGTTGGAATAAACGGGTCGTTTTCCGAGTGGCAGGCAGTGACTAGTGGGGTACCGCAAGGATCGGCCCTAGGACACCAGCTGTTCACAATATATATTAATGATCTGGACGAGGGAATTGGATGTAATATCTCCAAATTTGCAGACGACACAAAGCTGGGTGGGAGGGTATGCTGTGAGGAGGATGTCGTGAAACTCCAGTACGATTTGGACAGATTGGGTGATTGGGCAGAAACATGGCAAATGCACTATAATGTGGATAAATGTGAGGTTATCCACTTTGGTGGCAAAAACAGGAAGGCAGATTACTATTTGAATGGCAATAGATTGGGAGAAGGGGAAGTGCAAAGAGACCTGGGTGTTCTTGTGCACCAGTCGCTGAAGGTAAGCATGCAGGTGCAGCAGGCGGTTAAGAAGGCAAATGGTATGTTGGCCTTCGTAGCAAGAGGGTTCGAGTACAGGAACAAGGATGTCTTGCTACAGTTGTACAGGGCCTTGGTGAGACCGCACCTTGAGTACTGTGTGCAGTTTTGGTCGCCTTACCTGAGGAAGGACGTTCTTGCCATGGAAGGAGTGCAGCGAAGATTCACCAGGCTGATACCTGGGATGGCAGGAATGACGTATGAGGAGAGATTGTGTTGATTGGGCTTATACTCACTGGAGTTTAGAAGATTGAGAGGGGATCTCATCGAAACTTATAAAATTCTGTCAGGCCTGGACAAACTAGATGCAGGAAGGATGTTTATGATGGCCGGGGAGTCCAGAACCAGGGGTCATAGTCTAAGGATAAGGGGTAAGCCATTTAGGACTGAAATGAGGAGGAATTTCTTCACCCAGAGAGTGGTGAACCTGTGGAATTCTCTGCCACATAGGGCGGTGGAGGCCAGTTCATTAAATATATTCAAAAAAGAGTTGGATATATTTCTTAAGGCTAAAGGGATCAAGGGATATGGGGAGAAGGCAGGGACCGGGTACTGAATTTGGATGATCAGCCATGATCAGCCATTGAATGGCGGAGCAGGCTCGAGGGGCCGAATGGCCTACTCCTGCTCCTATCTTCGATGTTTCTCTGTTTCTATGAGTGGCCGTTGCACACCAGCTACCACACGGGCTTGACAGAGCAAGGTCTTGGTCCAATGGCAAGGGGATCCAAGACGATTGGAGACCAGGCTCTGCTACAAGGCCTAGCACACACACACACACATACTCCTACTGTCCTCCTCCCTCCTTCCCGCAGGTCCTCTCTGCCTGGGTTTTCTAGGATGAATTGTGGTCTTCCCGACCTCGCTGTTGGCCCGTGCTGCACCTTCCCTGGGCCCTGACCCCACTGCTGGTCCACGCTGCGCCACTCCTGGGCCTTGACCTCGCTGCTGGGCTTGTCCTCGCTTCTGGATCCCAACCTCGGTCATGGATGATGTCGTCTCTCACAGGATCAAATTAGCTCTGATATTCCCACGATCCCAGAATAGGATATTACCTGAATTAGAACAGCAGGACTAGATTAATCAGAATATGAACAAAGTACAAGGGACTGGAATGTAGGCCCATTCTCAGTTGACCTTGGCTCCAGTACAAAGCCATTGGATAAAAATGATAACAGCTACAAGGCCATTCATTACCAACAGGCTCACTTCCTCAAAAACAGGAGTGGGGAATCAAGCTAAGAATGCAATAGACAGAGGCCTAGATATTGGCTAAGGCCTGAAAATGGGTGTGGGCAGCGCGAGGCACGATGTGCCCACGCCCGTTGAAAGTAGTGCAGGCAGCACACAAACTCCGTGCAGCTTGTTCATTATAGTGATTGTAGCGCTGAACTCAGCACTAACCGCGCTGCTGATTGGCTTAACACTGATTCGGGGGGGCCAATATCGGGTGCAGTCTGGTGGCCAATAGCGTTTGTCCAAGGCTCTCTGCACTAATACAGGGGCAGTGCTTTGTTGCAGAAACACCTCATTGTCATTGTGGAGAAAGCCATGGCCCAACAGCCATGGGAAACGGCAAGCAGATTTCCTGAGGCTGCCGGTTTAGCTGCAGGAGGCAGCAGAGTTCTGTGACCGCCTCCTAGGTGAAGCAGAGCCTCCGAATACACTGCTCCTGGCTTAAGTGCTGATGTGCCTTCAATAACTCAAAGACAAGGAATTTAAAGGATTCAACTAAGGCTTTTAATCACTAAGAACATAGCAGCATTACAGGTCTTCCCACATCGGGCGTCTGGTAGGAATGACTCATCCAGCTCCTGAGACCTTTATATGGCAAAAGACAGGGGCGTAGCCAATACACACAATAGGAACAAAAGGGGGTGGTTCACACAATACAAGCAGGTGAAACACACAGGTAAAACACATAGGCTGATGAAGGCATATATTTCATCACAAGTGCAGATAGGAGAAGTGCTCTTGGAAGACCCTAGTTTCGTGAGTCCTCCTGCTGAGCGCCCTCCTGCCTCTCCTACTCCTCCCGCTGCGAGTATCTTGTCCTCTTCTTCGCTGCCTCTGCTCCAGCTCCCTGAATTTTGGTGATGATTCCTTTAAATAGCACTGCTGGGAGGTCCTTCCATTGTTTTTATTCATTCATGGGATGTGGGCGTTGCTGGCAAGGCCGGCATTTTTTGCCCATCCCTATTTGCCCTTGAGGAGGTGGTGGTGAGCCGCCTTCTTGATCTGCTGCATTCCGTGTGGTGAAGGTGCTCCCACAGTGCTGTTAGGGAGGGAATTGCAGCATTTTGACCCAGCGTCGATGAAGGAACGGCAATATATCCAAGTCAGGATTGTGTGTGACTTGGAGGGGAACTTGGAGGTGGTGGTGTTCCCACGTGCCTGCTGCCCTTGTCCTTCTAGGTGGTAGAGGTCGAGGGATTGGGAGGTGCTGCCGAAGAGGCCTTGGCGAGTTGCTGCAGTGCATCTTGTTGATGGTACACACTGTAGCCGGTGGTGGAGGGAGTGACTGTTCAAGGTGATGGATGGGGTGCCAATCAAGCGGGTTGCTTTGTCCTGGATGGTGTCGAGCTTATTGAGTGTTGTTGGAGCTGCATTCATCCAGGCAAGTGGAGAGTATTCCATCACTCTCCTTACTTGTGCCTTGTAGATAGTGGAAATGCTTTGGGGAGTCAAGAGGTGAGACAATCGCTGCAGAATACCCAGCCTGCGACATTTTTGTGTTGCCACAGTATTTATGTGGCTGATCCAGTTAAGTTTCTGGTTAATGGTGGCCCCCCAGGATATAGATTGTGTGGGATTCGGCAATAATAATGCCATGGTATGTCAAGGGGTGGTGATCAGGTGCTCACTTTTTGGAGGTAGTTATTGCCTGACACTTGTGTGGTGTGAACGTTACCTGCCACTTATCAGCCCAAGTCTGAATGTCGTCCAAGTCTTGCTGCATGCGGGCATGGACTGCTTCATTATCTGAGCAGTTGCAAATGGCACTGAACAATTTGCAGTCATCAGGGAACATCCCCACTGCTGACCTTATGATGGAGTGAAGGTCATTGATGAAGCAGTTGAAAATGGTGGGACTAGGACACTGCCCTGAGGAACTCCTGCAGTGATGTCCTGGGGCTGTGATGATTGACCTCCAACCACCACAACCATCTTCTTTTGTGCTAGGTATGACTCCAGCCAGTGGAGAGTTTTCCCCGATTCCCATTGACTTCAGTTTTACTAGGGCTCCTTGATGCCACACTCAGTCAAATGCTGCCTTGATGTCAAGAGCAGTCACTCTCAGCTCACTCTGGAATTCAGCCTCTTGTGTCCAGTTTTGCACCAAGGCTGTAATACTGTCTGGAGCCGAGTGGACCTGGCGGAACCCAAACTGGACATCAGTGAGTAGGTTATTGCTGAGTAAATGTCACATGATAGCACTGTCGATGACACCTTCCATCACTTTGCTGATGATTGAGAGTAGACTGATGGGGCGGTAATGGGCTGGGATGGATTTGCCCTGCTTCTTGTGGACAGGACATACTTGGGCAGTTTTCCACATTGTCGGATAGATGCCAGTGTTGTAGCTGTACTGGAGCAGCTTGGCAAGAGGCGCAGCTAGTTCTGGAACACAAGTCTTCAGCACGATAGCCGGGATGTTGTCAGGGCCCATACCCTTTGCTCTATCCAGTGCACTCAGCCGTTTCTTGATATCACGTGGAGTGAATCGAATTGGCTGAAGACTGGCATCTTTGATGGTGGGGACCTCAGGAGTAGGCAGATATGGATCATCCACTTGGCACTTCTGGCAGAATATGGTTGCAAATGCTTCAGCTTTGTCTTTTGCAATCACATGCTGGGCTCTACCACCATTGAGGATGGGGATATTCATGGAGCCTCCTCCTCCTCTTAGTCGTTTTAATGGTCCACCACCATTCACGACTGGATGTGGTAGGACTGCAGATGTTTGATCTGGTTCATTGATTGTGGGATCGCTTAGCTCTCTCCATAGCCTGCTGTTTCCGCTTTTAGCATGCATGCAGTCCTGTGGTGCAGCTTCCCCAGGTTGGCACTGCATTTCTATGTACCCATGTTGCTGATCCTGGCATGCTCTTCTACACTCCCTATTGAGCCATGGTTGGTCTCCTGGCTTGATGGTAATGGTAGAGTGAGAGATATTCCGGACCATGCGGTTACAGATTGCGGTGGAATACAGTTATGTTGCTGCTGATGGCCCACAGCAGCCCATGGATGCCCAGTTTTGAGCTACTGGATCTGTTTTGAATCTATCCCATTTAGCACAGTGGTAGTGCCACACAACACAATGGATGGTGTCCTCAGTGTGAAGACAGGACTTCGCCTCCACAATGACTGTGGGTTGGTCACTGCTACCAATGCTGTCATGGACCGATGCTTCAGCGACAGGTAGATTGGTGCGGACGAGGTCAGGTAGGTTTCTCCCTTGTGTTGATTCTCTCACCACCTGTCGCTGGCCCAAACTGGCTTCTACGTCCTTCAGGACTCAGCCAGTAGTAATGTTACTGAAGTCCCCCACCCAGAGTACATTCTGTGCCCTTGCTACTCTCAGTGCTTCTACCAAGTGGTGTTCAACATGTAGGAGTACTGATTCATCAGCTGAGGGAGTATGTTAGGTGGTAATCAGCAGGGGTTTCCTTGCCCACGCAGAGTCAATGTTGAGGACTCCCAGAGCCACCCCTTCCCGACTGTATACCGCTGTGCCACCACCCCGGGTGGGTCTGTCCTGCCACTGGGACATGACATACCGAGGGATGGTGAAGGAGGAGTTTGGGACATTGTCTGAAAGGTATGATTCTGTGAGTATGGCTATGTCAGGCTGTTGTTTGATTAGTCTGTGGGACAGCTCTCCCAATTTTGGCACCAGTCACCAGTTGTTTGTGAGGACTTTGCAGGGTCAACTGGGCTGGGTGTGCCATTGTCGTGTCTGTAGCCAGTGCCGAGGTCGATGCCGTGTGGTCCGTCCGGTTACATTCTTATTGTTTTTCATAGCGGTTTGTTACAACTGTATGGCTTACTTGGCCATTCCAGAGTTCAGTTAAGAGTCAACCACATTGCTGTGGACCTGGAGTCCCATATAGGCCAGACCAGGTAAGGATGGCAGATTTTCTTCATGCAAGGTCATTAGTGAACCAGATGGGTTTTTACGACAATTCGATAGTTTCACGGTCACCATTACTAATACTAACTTTTTATTCCAGATTTATTAAATTAACTGAATTTAAATTCCCCAGCTGCCGTGGTGGGGTTTGAACTCACGTCCCTGGATCATTAGTCCAGGCCTCGGGATTACTGACCCAGTTACATATCCACCACACTACCATTGCTGAACGCACGGTCAGTTTGCCACGGTCAGAAGGGGCAAAATGGAGCGGCCACGTCGAAAATGGCACATATTGCATCAAATCAGCATTGCACAATCATTGACGTCATGATCTGCCTCATCTACATCTCTGGAGTGAGCGCAGGCAATGGCAGCACTACCGACCTTCCCAACATGGTGGCGGCCAAAAGTTTCGATTTCCCCAAAAGCTGCTTGTACTGCCACAGAGTCCAAGCTTTTAAAATCTTGCAGGCTTTTGGTCATGAGGTGCGGATGCCATCTTTTGGGTACCCTTTTTAAAATGTCCATGCAGGGCCCCTTTTATTAATAACTTTGGGGAAAATGTGGGAATTTTGCGAATCTTATAATGGTGAGAGAGAGAGAGAGAGAGAGAGACAGCGAGAGAGAGAGAGAGAGTGAGACAGTGAGAGAGAGAGAGAGAGTGAGACAGTGAGAGAGAGAGACAGGGAGAGAGAGAGAGAGCGAGAGAGAGACAGCGAGAGAGAGAGACAGCGAGAGAAAGAGACAGCGAGTGAGAGAGAGACAGCGAGAGAGAGCGAGACAGCGAGAGAGAGAGAGAGAGAGACAGCGAGAGAGAGACAGCGAGAGAGAGCGAGACAGCGAGAGAGAGAGAGAGACAGCAAGAGAGAGAGAGAGAGAGGGAGAGAGAGAGAGAGACAGCAAGAGAGAGAGAGACAGCAAGAGAGAGAGAGAGAGACAGCGAGAGAGAGAGAGAGAGACAGCAAGAGAGAGAGAGAGAGGGAGACAGCAAGAGAGAGAGAGAGAGAGGGAGACAGAGAGAGAGAGAGACAGAGAGAGAGAGAGACAGCAAGAGAGAGAGACAGCGAGAGAGAGACAGAGAGAGAGAGAGACAGCGAGAGAGAGAGAGAGAGATAGCGAGAGAGAGAGACAGCGATAGAGAGAGAGACAGCGAGAGAGAGAGACAGTGAGAGCGAGAGAGGCAGCAAGAGCGAGAGAGACAGCGAGAGTGAGAGAGAGACAGTGAGAGCGAGAGAGGCAGCAAGAACGAGAGAGACAGCGAGAGTGAGAGAGAGACAGCGAGAGAGAGAGAGAGAGACAGCGAGAGAGAGAGAGAGAGGGAGACAGAGAGAGAGAGAGACAGAGAGAGAGACAGTGAGAGCGAGAGAGGGACAGCGAGTGAGAGAGAGACAACGAGAGAGAGAGAGACAGTGAGAGAGAGAGAGACAACGAGAGAGAGAGAGGCAACGAGAGAGAGAGAGACAGCGAGAGAGAGAGAGACAGCGAGAGAGAGAGACAGCGAGAGAGAGAGAGGGAGACAGCGAGAAAAAGAGAGAGAGACAGCGAGAGAGAGAGACAGCGAGAGAGAGAGAGACAGCGAGAGCGAGAGAGACAGCGAGAGCGAGTGAGGCAGCGCGAGAGAGGGAGAGACAGTGAGAGAGAGAGAGAGAGACAGCGAGAGAGAGAGAGACAGCGAGAGAGAGAGAGAGACAGCGAGAGAGTGTAGGGTTCTCAAAATTCCCACATTCCCCAAAAGTTATGGATAAAGGTGTAAAGTCTATGGGTTATATAGTGAATTAATACACAGACTACAAGAGTAACTTTAACAGGACTTTACTATTCGAAGGTCAGGGCGAATCTGCCCAATAAATCCTTACACAGCACTTATATACCGGTGTGGTCACTCCCGGTATTACAGTATACAGCAGCCAAGATAAAGTAGTGCAACACCTAAAATAGTTCTCTTAAAGGTGGACGGTTACATACAATAGTTCTCTTAAAGGTAGAACGGTTACATACACTACAATCCTCCCTTTTTAGCTTACAACATACTTATTCCCCATTAAACATAACATATATCCAACTTCATGTAAAAACAATTCACAAATGTAGTCTCTGCGGAAACAGTTCACAGATTCAGTCTCTGCGGGAAACAGTTCACAGATTCAGTCTCTGCGGAAAACAGTTCACAGATTCAGTCTCGGTGTAGTCGGTTCACGTTGCTGGAGTGACTCATCCAATAGTCCTTCACTGGACTTAACAGCTTGAACTTCCGTCACTTCTGAACCAACATTGTTGACTTTTAAAAGCTTGAGTACCTTGGGAAGTTTTTCTACTTCCAAACTGATTTGGCTCCGTACGGAGAGACCACGTGCGTGACCTGGTAGAGGTGATAATGGTTCAGATGGTCATCATCTTCTGCTTCGTCTTTTCCTTTTCTGCTTCTTGGAGACTCTCTGGGCTCCACTGTCAGCTGCCAGCTGCATGCACCGTTCCTCCTTCTCGTCCTCCTTTTTCCGTAGTAGCGCCACCATCTCCCGATGTTCCTTAGACTTTAGGTGATTCTTCATGGTTTCTGCACTTTGGGAGTTTTCATCACAAGCTGGGCAGAGCAGGTCATCGTAATATTCGGTGTCGTCCAACAGGTCATGGTAATATTCGGTGTCGTCCTGAGCTAGGCCAGCGAGAGGGTCTTCTATTTCCTCCATACCCAGCTGGACGTTAGCCAGCTTTTGTTCCAAATCCAGACATCGTTCCTGAAGAGACTTCTTCATGCGTTCAGTTTCATCCAGCTTTTTCTGGGCTTCCTGCAAGTCTTTTACTAATGACCTCATTCGTGATTTCAATACTTCAACTTCATTGGGAGATTGATTGATTGAATTATTCAATCTCTCTACTGGAGCAGCTGTTTCAGCATTCTGTTGTTCAACATTGACGTGAATCAGCGTACTTTTGGCATCCAAGGTTTGCTCTGCTGCCATCTTCTCAATCTGTGTTGCAACCTCAGCTATTCCAATAACTTTTGGGAGCTCCAAACCCCTCTCCTTTGAAGGTTTAGACTCATGTCCAAATTGTTCCCATTTCAGAGTCTTGTCCCTCAGCATATGAAGGAGTTGGCTGACCGTTGACTCTTCTGACCTCATCCGTTTCCCAGTAGCTGCAGGGCTGTTTATAACCTTGCCCTGGGGCTCCTTTGCTGTTTCTACTTCGCCCTCATCCGCAGCCTCCACCATTCGAATTTCCACAAATGAATCGTCCGGTGATGCTGCACCCAACTTCAGTAGGAGCTCGGAATTCATGGCGACCAACTCAGCCTTTTCTGCCTGCAATCTGCTAACAAGCGCCTTCAGTTGCTGAACATCTTGCTCCACCAGATTAGAGCACGCACCTTCAAAAACCGAATCAGCTTTGATTCGTTTGGCCTCCTTGCGCAGACGGTTTGTGTGCTCCTGCTCCCTTTTCTCCCTCAGCTGTTTCTGTTGTCTTTCCAGATTCTCCCACTCTGTGTCAAAGAACGTTTTCATTGCTTTTATCTCTTGCTCGAGACGGCAACTCAATTGTTCTAATTGCTGTTGTAATTTGAAATGGAGTTGAGTTCGAGCCCGGTGTTCCTCAGACTTGTGCATGTCTGTAAACTGGACAGACTCAGAATTCTCTGCCAAACTATGTTGTTGTTGTTCAGTGGAATTCTGTTCTGAAACTTTGTTCTCCTTTGAAGCATCAGTATTTATGCACTCCTTCGTTTTTCCAACCTTAGTCAGCAAGTCCATTTTAGACTTGTCTTTCGCACCTGGGCTGGTCTTGTCGTCATCCGTTTCAGAGTCTGAGCTGATTGTCTTCACCGAGTTCTCACTCATTATTGCTTTTAGGTAGTGCCATTCCATGTTTATTTCCCTGATCCACTCCCGTCCCAGAAGTGGTGGACCTCCCTCAGGTAGTACATATAAGTCCATTCCTTGGTGTTCTTTGCCCCTGTCTCTCACCTTGACTTGTATCTTTCCCATGGGGTATACTTTATGCCCCGTGTATGTCTGCAATACGATCTTGGTATCTCTCAAGGGTATATGTGAGAATAGCCGGTTGTAATCCCTTCGATTTATGACTGATAGGGCTGATCCTGTGTCCAATTCCATTTTCACTTGGACTCCGGCTACTTTTAGTGTGACCCAGATAGTTTGTAGGTCAGCTTCCTTACTCACATTGTGAATTCTCAGACTACCCAGTTCCTGGCCGTTCGGGTCTGAATCCGAATTCTGTTCATCTGAACTCTTCTCAGCCACCTTGTGTATCTTGCTGTACTTTTCCTGCGGTGACTTTTTTCTGTTGTTGGTCTTCTTTCCTGACCGGCATACTTTAGCTATGTGACCAAGCTTGCCACATTTTCTGCATTCTTGGTTTTTAAACCAGCATTGGTTCTGGTCGTGTGTTGTCTTCCCACAACGATAACATTTTGTTGTACCCGAAGTCATTTGATCCACGCTGAGTACCTCTGCCTTCAGCTGCATTTCCGCAGTGCCTCTCGCGGCTGCTTCGTGTGATGCTGCAATAAGGACAGCCTTGTCAAGTGTAAGATCGTTCTCTTCGAGCAGTCGCTTTTGTGTTCCTTCCTTCGACAACCCGCACACAAACTTGTCTCTCAATGCCTCTGTCAGATTTTCCCCAAACTGGCAGTATTTCGCTAGTCTATGCAGTTCGACCAAGTATTCCGCGTTGCTTTCCTCTTTCCGTTGCGTTCTCGCATAAAATTTGAATCGTTCCGCCAACATCAGCGGTGTGGGGTTCAAATGATCCTTCAGGACAGCAACAATATCAGCGAAAGTCTGATCCGCCGGTTTAGCTGGTGATAGAAGATGCTTCAATAGCCCGTATGTCTTCGCCCCCATTGCGTTTAATAAGGTGAGAGCTTTATCATCATCTGCTATTTTATTGGCCTCACAATATATCTCGATGCGTTCTCCGTACGTGGCCCAATCTTCCACCTCGGAATCGAAGTTGTTGATGTTACCATGCTTAGGCATCTTCACTATCTTTTTGAGAAACCACAACGAATTTGTTCGTTACTTTTTTTTTCCAAAAATGGCGGTTTCCCGTGCTTGTCTTCTTCCCCGCCCACTTTCAAAATGGCGGGTTCCCGCTTCTGTCTTCTTCCCCACCTACTGGCGGCTTCCCGCATTTCTTCCCCTGGCGGGAGGGGTAAGCTTTCCTTCGGGCGACGACCGCTGGCTTTCGGAGTTCGCAGCCTGCGCGCCGGCTTCAGTGCGTTCCTTGTTCCCTTTTCTCAGCCGGCAACCGGCGCTGGGGACAACCCATTGGCGGCGAACAGTTCCAGCCGCTGGGCGGAATCTCACTCGGTTTCCCTCGCTCGGTCCCGTTCCCCCTTCACTCGGGCTCTGTCTCTGCCTCAGCGGCTTCCAATCGCGCCTCCCAGCCCTCTCGCAGTCCGGTCCTTTCCTCCCCCGGCTGCGGCTGAGTTCTCCGCGGTTTTATTTATTTTTATATCTTCCCACGCCTTACGATCCCGGTCGCAGCGCCTCGTGGCCTCGGTAGCTGCCCGGCCTTTTCCGCCGGTCGCGGTCTAGCTGTCTCACGACGCTGTTGCGTCTCCCAGCCCGCTTGTAGCCCGGTCTCTCACACCGGCTGCGTTCCCGCTTGTAGCCCGGTCTCTCACACCGGCTGCGTTCCCGCTTATACCGCGGCTTCCGTGCCCTACGCTGCCCCAGTCTCAGCGCCTCTGGGCCCGACTTCTGTCCGGCTCCTTTCCCCCGACCGTGGTCGAGTTCACTGCCCTTATCCTCCGTTTCTTTTTATTTTCCCCCACTCACAGTCAACATGGCCGACTTGCTTCTCTTGGCTGATCGGCTCACTCACCGCCGTGGCAGATGGGACAATAACAGCCTGTTGCTGATGGAAGGCTTCATGTCTGAATCCTTCCTTTTTCCTTGCTCTGCAGACTCGAGTCTTCTCTCAGCAGAACGACGAGGGCGGGTGCCTCTTCTCGACGCTCGTTAACTGCTTCGGGTGTGTCGCTGCCGCAGGGTAAGATCGAACCCGTCGCCACTGTAAAGTCTGTGGGTTATATGGTGAATTAATACACAGACTACAAGAGTAACTTTAACAGGACTTTACTATTCGAAGGTCAGGGCGAATCTGCCCAATAAATCCTTACACAGCACTTATATACCGGTGTGGTCACTCCCGGTATTACAGTATACAGCAGCCAAGATAAAGTAGTGCAACACCTAAAGTTATTCTCTTAAAGGTGGACGGTTACATACAATAGTTCTCTTAAAGGTAGAACGGTTACATACACTACAAAAGGGACCCTATGTGGACCAGTTATTAAAAAGGGCACCCGAAATGGCTTCTGAAACCTCGTGACCAAGGCCTGCAGGATTTTAAATGCAAGGCCCTGTAGAAGGCAGGCCCATTGAAATCCTGAAACGAAACCTAACAGGTATGGATCTGTGAAAGACTTTTCTAAAGCCAGACAGCTTGGTAAACACAGAATATGCATTCTTCATCTTGAAACAGATCGACTCAGGATGGACCTAATCTTGAGGCCATTAACCTTTTGCATAAATAATCGGTAACAGCTCAAGGTAGCTACCAAGCCAGGAAAAGACGATTAAATTTCATAAATAACAAGCAGCCAGGATATTGAAGCCATTAAACAAGGAGACAACCACCCCAAAAAACAGTTAAAGTGGATGACTGTAATCACTTCAGACGAGCCCGCCAAAATTAAACAAAGAACTGACCTGATTTGGCACGCAGATAAGGGGTGAAGAACCGGGTATAATTGTAGGCCCAACGGTAGCCAAGGTCTCTTGTCTCTTGCCTATTCGCTGGCTCTCTTCTTCCTCTCCTCCCTCCCGGCACTGCTCGACACCAAGGATGCCAATTACAACACCGGGGGCCAGATGCGGGAGGAGAACGGGACCCGAATTCGAACACACACAGGACACACAGGGCCAGACACGGGAAGGCGAGACGAGACAAACGGCAAAAACCGATAAGCAGAGAAGGGCAGCAAAAAGAAGCGTTGGGGACAAGTGGGCACAATAAGCTGGCGTTTGAAGCATGGGTAGGAAAAGCAAGCTAACAATATAAACTGCCAATCGAACCCCAACCGCAACAAAACTGTCGGCGACCAAACCACCACCAGAAGAACAACCATTTCTGCAAGGTAAAGTACCCAACAAAGACTTTACTCCCTATTCTCTAACTGAGGAAAAGGAGGGTACTTTACACAGACGACTCCACCGCCGCGCCCTGGGAGCACATGATGATGGCAGGCCCCAAAGGACAACAAGAGTGAACCCCCAAACCACAACCGGCTTAATTGACAGGTTTCGAACTGTAAAAGGAACCCCATTGGTGAGCATGAATCCCTGGCCCCTCATAGCTTAATCTAGTTAGGTATTGGGGGTGGGACAAGGGTAGGGCGATTCTAAAGTGTTTGTTTCCCTCGATGTGCTGTGTGTTCCCCATTCCCAAATAAGTGTAATTTTATATGCCTGTAATTATTCTAGTAATCTTCAGTGTTGTGATTATATTGTTGTGCCTTTAATAAAATTGCAGTTTTCTTGTAGCAAACCAGTTGTCTACTCTATTTTCTGTATCGCCGCCTGTACCTAAGTCCGGTGTCTAGAACCCAGGAGTGTGGGAGCGATTAGAACTGCTCAGAGACAATCAGAGGCAGAGCTGACTGGACACACGCTACCCCCTACAGAAATGGCGACCGCGGCAGGACACCGGCAACAGGGGTGCAATACAGTAGACAATGGTTCGGAAGAGCAAACCATGATGTAGGAAAGGATTTCTGATTATGTGTTCAGCAAGGTGAATATCACAAAGAAGTGGATCACCAATCTGTTAAAGGCTTGGCGTCCGGTAGATGCCGCAGCCAAGTGGACAGAAGGGAAGGAGCACAAGAAATCCATAGAGAAAGCAGTCTGGCTGATGTGCTTCAAGAAGCAGGTCCAGCTTTTGGACAGGCTCGTTACAGCACAGGCAGCCGAGATAAGGGAGTCAGCTCTGGAGGTCCAGGACAAGGCTCTAGCAGGGGAGAAGTTACCGGTAGCATTGCAGACCCTGAATCAGGAAAGGGTATGATTAATGGGAGAACATAAGGTCAGGTTGGAATATCTACAGTGGCAGGTCACCGAAACCAAGAGCAGTGAGTTGAGGTTGCGGGAAAAGAACGTCCGCCTAGCGAGACAAGTAAGAGAACAGGAGGAGGAAGTAAAAGAAGTAAAGGCAGCCTATAAGTTAGCGAGCGTACAGGGGTTTGAAGAGGCAGATCATGGCCCCTGCAAGGAACAGGTAGAGAATCTGAGCCTTGCCCTAAGGATGGTGTGCCTAATAAGCCTGAAGGCAGGCCAGGCGGATTTTATAGGGAACGAGGGTGGCATAGTGGTTAGCACTGTTGCCTCACAGCGCCAGAAACCCGGGTTCGAATCCGGCCTCGGGCGACTGTCTGTGTGGAGTTTGCACATTCTCCCCGTGTTTGCGTGGGTTTTCTCCGGGTGCTCCGGTTTCCTCCCACAGTCCAAAGATGTGCGGGTTAGGTTGATTGGCTATGCTAAATTGACCCTTAGTGTTAGGGGGATTAAATACGTGGGGTTACAGGGATAGGGTGGGATATGTGTTGGTGTAGGGATTACGGGGATCGGGTGGGATATGTGTCGGTGCAGGCTCGATGGGCCGAAATGGCCTCTATCTGCACTGTGGGGTTTCTGTTTCTGTTTCTGTTTCTGAGGGGAGAACGGTTCAGACACCACAGGTAGTGCCAAGGGATGACCCGGTTGAGGAACAGGAGGTTACACGACCACCACCCGTAGCGCCAGGTTTTAGCGATGTCTGGCAGCAAGGGGGTGGTGAGGTTAGGGGTAGATGCGGAGGTGGAACAACCCCCGCAAGAGAGGCTGGAGCCGGGGCCGATGTGCCCAGCCCGGCATCAGAGGTTATGCCCACCCATTAATGGCGAGGACGAGGAACCCCTCCAAAACCAGTTTGTATTACCCTACGGCACCCAACAGCTTAGGGCTATGGTGAGTCATATCACAAAGTTCACCGAAAAAGGGGGCCCCTCGGCCCACTTCAGGGAAGTGGAGCAGGCAGCCAGCGTCAACGAGTGCGATGATGCTGAGCAGGCCAAAATGCTGCTGTTCTCTTTGGAAGATGTTTATGTTGTTATTGATTGATATTGATTGATACTGATTTTGTTTAACCTCAAAGAAAGGGGGATGTAATGATCAGTAACCTGTCATTCTGGAATGGTACACTAGGTGGTGCAGTATGTATATAAGAGTGGGCTACTCAGGGTGCACTAGGCTACCCACAAGGCAGCAGTCAAGATGGAGGCCTGTACAGATACTGTACCAAGTCCACATGTGCTCAATAAAGTGTCTAGCAAAAGCTAGCTGTTCTTAATAAAAACGACTAGTTATTAATGAACATAACATTTCCCGATAGCTGCAATCTTTCAGTTCTGGTGCCATCCAACTAAATATTTGTTAGACTGAATCTATTGGCCCTCTTCACAAACTCCGTTGCCAAGCCACCGACTCCACCCCTCTCCTTAGCACCAGTTTGCGGTTTGCAAACTTGGTGGCGTATTTGACCACGGGATGATCTTTCAACCACATATTCATCCATCAGCAGGATGGCTTACTTCCACCTCGGTAACATCGCCGAACTTCGCCCCTGCCTCAGCTCATCTGCTGCTCAAACCATCATCCATGCCTTTGGTAGCTCTAGACCTGATAACACCAACTCTCTCCTGGCCGGCATCCCATCTCCCACCCTCCATAACTTGAGCTCATCCAAAGCTCTGCTGCCCGTAACCAAACCAGCATCAAATCCCGGTAAACCACCACCCCTGTGCTCGCTGACCGACAGTGACTCCCGTTCCGGCAATGCCTCCATTTTAAAATTATCATCCTTGCTTTCAAACCCCTACATGGCCTCGCCCTCCCTACCTCTGCAAGCTCCATCAGCCCCTCAACACTCCCGAGATCTCTGTGCTCCTCTAATTCTGGCCTCTTGCACATCCCCGATTTTAACCGCTCCACCATTGGCCACTGTGCTTTCAGCTGCCTGGGCCCTCAGCTCAGGAATCCCCTCCCTAAACCTCTCTGCTTCTCTAAATCTCCCTCCTCCATAAGATGCTGCTTAAAACTTACCTCTTTGACTAAGCTTTTGGTCATCTTTCCGAATATCTCCTTATGTGGCTCAAGGTCAGGTTTTGTTCAATAACGCTCCCATGAATCGCTTGGGTTATTTTACTATGATAAAGGCGCTATATAAATAAAAGTTGTTGTTGTTGTAAGTATTTTTTGCACTTTCTCCAATTCTTCTATGTCCTTTTTATATTATGGAGAACATAACTATGCACAATTCTCTAAGTGTGACCTGACCCGGGTCCTGTACATCTTTAATACAATTTACAAAGTATTTACAGCAGAGAGACAGGACATTCGACTCAAAATATCCATGTTGGTGTCCATACTCCACACGGGCCTCCACCATCGTCCTTGGTCTAATTGTTGTATCCCTTTCCCCCTGTAATTGTGTCGGTGCTATTCACATCCACTGCTCCTTGTGGGAGTGAGCTCCACATTCTGACCACTCATTTGGTAAAAAGGTTTCTCCTGAATTCCCGATTAGATTTATTAATGACTCTCTTAAATCTATGACCCAAGTTCTGGTCTCTCCTGCAAGTGGAAACACCTTCTCTAATCTACCCTCTGAAACCCTTTCATAATCTCAAAGACCACTCTCTGATTATCGCTCAGTCTTCACTTCCCCAAAGAAAGGAGCCCCGGCCTGTTCAGTCTTTCCTGGGTATAACCTCTCAGTTCTGGTTTCATTCCAGTAAATACTGTTTGTACCTTCACCAGTCCCTCTGTGTCCTTTTTATAAGATGGAGACCATGTTCACAGTACTCCAAGTGTGGTCTAACCAAGGTTCCATACAAGTTTAACAGAACTTCTATTCTTTACAATTCTACCCCTCTAGAAATGATTCCCAGTGCTTTCCTTGTTTTTATGGCCTTATCAACCTGCATTGCACCTTTTTAGTGATTGATGTAACTGTACCCTCACATCCCTCTGTCCCTCAACCCCGTTTAAAACTTATTTTCCAAGGAGTATGTGACCCCCGTATTCTTCCTATTAAAATGCACTACCTCACATTTCTCTATACTGAGGTTCACTTGCCAGTTACACGCCCATTTTGCCAGTTTAATAACGTCTCCCTGTATTCTGTCGCAGTCCTCCTCTGTATTAATTATAAACCCCCATTAAGGTGGCATCCACAATGTTTGAAGTTGCAGTTCCGATTCTTGAGCCTGAATTGTTGAAGTCAATGGTGAACAAAAGTGTTCCCAGCACCGATCCTTGTGAAACATCACTTCCCACCAGTGGCCAACTTCACTTCTTTTGAATTCTATCGCCTTAGAAATAAACCCCAATTCATTGTTAGCATTTTAATTGCTTTGTTGTCCAGTGATACTGCTTTTAATTATTTGTTCACCTGTAGCCCTAGAGCCCTTTGCTCTTCTGCCACGTTCAGTTTCTTATTTTCGAAGGTATCGGTGACGATAGAATCATGGAATGATACAGCACAGAAGGAGGCCAATCGGCCCACCGTACCTGTGCCGGCTCTTTGGTAGAGCTGTCCAATTAATCCCAATCCTCTGCTCTTTCCCCAGTGTTATACTTTATCTCAAGTATATTTTCCAAAGCCCCTTAGAAAGTTACTATTGAATCTGCTTCCACCGCCCTTTCAGGCAGCGCATTCCAGATCACAACAACTCGCTGTGTAAAACAAAATCCTCCTCATGTTGTCTCGGGTACTTTTGCCAATCACATTAAATCTGTGTCCTCTGGTTACTGACTCCACTACCACTGGAAACAGTTGCTCCTTAATTACTCCATTAAATGTATTTAGGCTTTTGAACACCTCTATCAAATCTCCTCTTAACCTTCTCTGCTCTAATCAGAACAACCCCAGCTTCTCCAGTCTCTCCACATAACTGAAGTCCCTTATCCCTGTTACCATTCTGGTAAATCTCTTCTGCACACGCTCCAAGGCCTTGACATTTTCCTAAAGTCTGGTGCCCAGAATTGGACACAATACTCCACCTGAAGCCTAATCAGTGCTTTATAATGTTTCAGCATAACTTCCTTGCTTTTGCACTCTACTACTTATTAATAAAGCGAAGGATCCCGTATGCATTATTAACATAGAAACATAGAAGATAGGAGCAGGAGTAGGCCATTCGGCCCCTCGAGCCTGCTCCGCCATTCAATGAGATCATGGCTGATCATCCAAATTCAGTACCCTGTCCCTGCCTTCTCCCCATATCCCTTGATCCCTTCAGCCTTAAGAAATATATCCAACTCCGTCTAGAATATATTTAATGAACTGGCCTCCACCGCCCTCTGTGGCAGAGAATTCCAGCGGTTCACCACTCTCTGGGTGAAGAAATTCCTCCTCATTTCAGTCCTAAATGGCTTACCCCTTATCCTTAGAATATGACCCCTAGTTCTGGACTCCCCGGCCATCAGAAACATCCTTCCTGCATCTAGTCTGTCCAGGCCTGACAGAATTTTATAGGTTTCGATGAGATCCCATCTCAATCTTCTAAACTCCAGTGAGTATAAGCCCAATCGACACAATCTCTCCTCATACGTCTAAATTACTTCTCAAATTGTCCAGCCGCCTTCAAAGATTAGTGTACATACATGCCTAGGTCCCTCTGTTCCTGCACTCCCTTTAAAATTGTACCATTGAGATCAAATTGCCTCTTTTCATTTTTCACTTCACTATTCTCCAGGTTAAGTAGAATCTGCCAAGTGTCTGCCTAACTGAATCAGAGTTCAGGTTATGCTGTAAGCAAAGAGATTGGATTCAGAAAGAAACACCATCAGAGAAGTGTAGGATCATGTCAGGGACGTATCTGAAGCTCTCAGACACACCAGCCTGAGGAACAGTTTATAAGGGTAAAGACCCAGCCAAATTTTATTGACATTTAGAATCTTGCTTTTGGCTCCAATTATATTGTATTCTGTTAATGCAAAATATTCCAGTAACCTGAGTAAGGAGATAACTTCATATGCAAGAATGAGGGTCAGTTAGAAGAAGTTGCATGAATGACTTTTTAAGCGAAAGTCAGCCATGATCATATTGAATGGTGGAGCAGACTGGAAGGGCCCAATGGCCTACTCCTGCTCCTATTTCTTATGTCCTCTTGTTGACCAGTCAGTCTACGTTCTCTTGAATTATGTTACCATCCCCCTCATTGTGTGCTACATTTCTGAGTTTCGATGCCCTGTATACCCAACTCTAGGTCATTAAAATATATCAAAGAGAGCACTGGTCCTAATAGCGACCCCTGGGGAACACCATTGTATATTTCCTTCCAGTATAAAAACAACCCTTCACCACTGCTCTCTGCTATCTGACCATTAGACAATTTGGTATCCATGCTGCCCTGTCCCATTAATCCCATGGGCTACAATTTTATGATCAGGTATGTCATGTGGTACTGTGTCAAACACCTTTTGAAAGTCCACATACACAACATCAACTGCACTACCCTCATGATGTTTATTGTTCCTACCAAAGTGCATCAACTCGCATTCATCTATGTTAAAGTTTTCTAGTCTGTATGTTTTCGAATGTCTATTGTGAGATGTCATCTAGAGAAATTTCTATTCAATATTGGAAGCAAAGCATCAGTGTATTGAATAAAAAACAATAATAATTAATAAAGGCCGCCATTTAAAACTGTGTGTGGTTTTGGATTTTATTCAGAAATCTGAGGATGTATTGCAGAGTAAGCTGCTGGCTTGTCACTTTGTCCTACTGCTTTTCGAAGAAGGTGGAGAAGATATTACTTATTAAAAAAAAACAGAACTGCTCACCTGTTTGCTACAGCCTCACTTTGTGACTTTCAATATCTATTTATGCATCGAACATTCAAAATTCCTCCCCTCCACCCAACCTAATATCCTCAGCTCATCCCCACCCAATCTAATGTCCTCAGCTCCTCCCCACCCCACCTAATATCCTCAGCTCCTCCCCACCCCACCTAATGTCCTCAGCTCCTCCCCACCCCACCTAATATCCTCAGCTCCTCCCCACCCCACCTAATATCCTCAGCTCCTCCCCACCCCACCTAATATCCTCAGCTCCTCCCCACCCCACCTAATATCCTCAGCTCCTCCCCACCCCACCTAATATCCTCAGCTCCTCCCCACCCCATCTACTATCCTCAGCTCCTCCCCACCCCACCTAATATCTTCAGCTCCTCCCCACCCCACCTGTAGGCTTCCCCAAAAGTTATTGATAAAGGGACCCTGTATGGACAAGTTATTAAAAAGGGTACCCAAAAGAAAAATGGCTTCTGAACCTCGTGACAGAAACCTGCAGGATTTTTTTAAACGAGGCCCTGCAAAGGCAGGCCCAATCAAACCTTGAAACGAAACCTAACATGCATGGGTCTGTGTGATGGACTTTGTTATTTCTAAAAGCCAGACACTAGATAAACACAGAGTATGCATCCTTCATCTTGAAACAGTTTAACTCAGGATAGACATAATCTTGAGGCCATTAACTCTTTGCATACATAATCGGCTACAGTTCGAAGTAGCCACCAAGACAGGAGAACGCCGATAAAAAATCATAAATATCAAACAGCCAGGATGTTGAAGCCATTAAACAAGGAGACAACCGCCCCAAAAACAGTTAAAGTGAATGACTATAATCACTTTAATGAGCCCGCCAAATTTAAACAAAGAACTGACCCTGATTTGGTGCGCAGATAAGAAACCTCCAAAGTAATATAATTGTAGGCCCACCGGTAACCGAAAAAAAAAGGAGAACAGGACCCGACTCAAAACAAACAGGACACACGGGCAGGTGAGACGCAATGAACAGCAAGGCCGATAAGCAGAGAAGGGCAGCGTAGAGAAGCGTTGGGGATGAGCGGGCACACACCCAGGTATAAGCTGGTATTCGAAGCATGGGTAGAAGAAGCAGCTGACGACCATGAGCACCGCGGTAACAAACTCAAGCCAACACCATAGACCGCCAACCGAACCCCAACTGCAACAAAACCTTCAATGACCAGACCACCACCAGAAGAACAACATTCTGCAAAGTAAAGTACCCAACAAAGACTTTACTCCCTATCTCTAACGGAGGAAAAGAGGGTAGTTTACTGAGACGACTCCACCGCCGCGCCCTGGGACTACGTGATGACGGCAGGCCCCAAAGGACACAGAGAGCGAACCTCAAAACCGCAACCGACAGGACACCGGCAACAGGGGAGCGATACAGTAGACAATGGTTCGGAAGAGCAAACCATGATGGAGGAAAGGATTTCTGATTATGTGTTCAGCAAGGTGAATATCACGAAGAACTGGATCACCAAACTGTTAAAGGCTGGGCATCCGTTAGATGCCGCAACTAAGTGGACAGAAGGGAAGGATCACAAGAAATGCCTAGAGAAGGCAGTCTGGCTGATGTGCTTCAAGAAGCAGGTCCAGCTTTTGGACAGGCTTGTTGAGGCACAGGCAGCCGAGATACGGGAGTCAGCACTGGAAGTCCAAGACAGGACTCTAGCAGGGGAGAAGTTACTGGTAGCATTGTAGGCCCTGAATCAGGAAAGGGTTCAGTTAATGGGGGAGCATATGGCCAGGTTGGAATAACTGCAGTGTCAGGTCACCAAGGCCAAGAGCAGTGAGTTGAGGTTGCGGGAAAAGAACGCCCGCCTAGCGAGAAAAGTAAGAGAGCAGGAGGAGAAAGTGAAGGATATAAAGGCAGCTTATAAGTTAGTGAGCGAAAAGGGGTTTGAAGATGCAGATCATGGCCCCTGCAAGGAACAGATAGAGAATCTGAGCTTTGCTCTAAGGAAGGCAAAGGGGATGGTGTGCCTCATAAGCCCGAAGGCAGCCCAGGCGGATTTTACAGGGAACGAGGGGAGAACGGTTCAGACACCACAGGTAGTGCCAAGGGATGACCCGGTTGAGGAACAGGAGGCCCCACGACCACCACCCGTAGTGCCAGGTTTTAGCGAAGTCTGGCAGCAAGGGGAGGTGGAGTTAGGGGTAGAAGCGGAGGTGGAACAACCCCCACAAGAGAGGCTGGAACCAGGGCCGATGTGCCCAGCCCGGCATCGGAGGTTCAGACCACCCATTAATGATGAGGAAGAGGGATCTCGGTGGCATAGTGGTTAGCACTGTTGCCTCACAGCGCCAGGGACCCGGGTTCGAATCCGGCCTCGGGCGACTGTCTGTGTGGAGTTTGCACATTCTCCCCGTGTTTGCGTGGGTTTCCTCCGGGTGCTCCGGTTTCCTCCCACAGTCCAAAGATGTGCGGGTTAGGTTGATTGGCTATGATAAATTGACCCTTAGTGTTAGGGGGATTAAATACGTGGGGTTACGGGGATAGGGTGGGATATGTGTTGGTGTAGGGGTTATGGGGATCGGGTGGGATATGTGTCGGTGCAGGCTCGATGGGCCGAAATGGCCTCTATCTGCACTGTGGGGTTTCTGTGATTCTGTGATTCTGTGATTAAAACGAGTTCGTATTACCCTACAGCACCCAACAGCTTAGTGATATGGTGAACCATATCCCAAAGCTCACCGAAAAAGGGAACCCCTCGGCCCACTTCAGGGAAATGAGTGCGATGATGCTGAGCAGGCCAAAATGCTGCTGTTCTCTTTGGAGAGTAAGCTCCTCCAATCCCTCTCTGATGAGTCTAAGAGGGGGCAGTGCGGGTATGATGAGCTCAGGGATGATGTTCTGGAGGCCATGGGGATGAATGAGGGAAGCCCTTTCTCCTGTGTGGAGAAGACAGTGCAGCTCGCAGGGGAAACCCCACAGGCTTTCGTGGATATGTTATGGCCGGTGTATAGGAGTGCCTGTCCTGGGGCACCTAACCGGGCACTCCTGAACCGGGATCAGCTGGCCCACTGGCTCCGCTGCCTGGTGGCAAACAGCTTGCCACAGGTCCGGGCCAAGGCGGAAGTCTGGTTCGACCCTAGGAATCCCCTGACCACCGAACTTACGGTGATCAGACAGTTGACCCTAGCCTATAAGAACGGTAGGGGAACCGATGCACACCCACCTAAGGGGAAGGTGCATGAGGTAAAACCCGGACAGGGTAGGAAGGAGTGGCATCAGGAAGGGAATAACCCTTCTAGCACAAAGCTCAATTGTTACGGGTGTGGGAAGGATGGACACTGGAGGAAGGAGTGCAAAAGCCCTTGGAAGGATAACAAGGGAAAGAATTCCACAGCCCCAGTCCAAATGGCAGAGACAGGAATCCCTCCCGACACGGTCGAGTCATTTCTGGATGCCATGAGGTCCCTATTGACTGGCCAGGGGAGAGTGGCAGCTGCTACCAGTGCTCTGACCCCGTCAGCCCCATCCAACCCAAAGCCCTGACTAGAGCCAGCACAGCCTGTTTACCTGTGTTCCCTTCGGTACGATGTATGGAAGAGACCCCTCGTTGTGATGGAGGTAGAAAAGGTAAAGGGGACCTATCTGTTGTACACGGGGCATCATGCACCATGATCCATTCAGCTAACCCCACCGTCTCACCTCTATCTAGCGGGGTCCCATACAGTCTGTCGGGATTCACAGTCAGAGAACAGGCCGGCTCATTTTCCATTCCGCTCTCCATTTGTTTATGTATGCTTCGCTCTAAGTGGACCTGTATCCTAATGAAGTGGGAACAGGAGGGTGGAAACGGGATCCTGGAGGATTTAATAAACCATTGTCTATGGGGGGCAATTACAGGAAAGGAAGACGGAGTAGTAGTCATCCCAGGGAAAGAAGGGAAGGTGACTCTGTGCACCATGAAGCCTAAAGAGGGTTATAACCTCGAGCTCCTGGTCAGCAATACTCCAAAGGAGTTCCAGGCATTTGTGCAGGCCCACCTAGCCACATTTGCCACACACAAACACGACTGCGGGAGGATCAACGGGTTTGAGGTCAGCGTAGACGGGGACACCATGGCCCGACCACAAAAACAATACAACTTCCCCAGTGAAGCGGAGCCAGACATGGAAGCAGCCATGTCCTCCTTAGTACAGCAGCGGGTCCTGAGGCCGATAGCCACCCACGTCAACTCTCCACTGTGGCCGGTTAGAATGCCGGACAACACCTGGAGGGCCACGGTGGACTTTCGGGTGCTCAACAGCAACATCCCAGCCTGTGCACCCACGGTAGCAGCAGTTGCCGACCTGATAGGAAGTATCCCAGCATCCGCGACCACTTTCACGGTGCTGGATATTTCCAACGGGTTTTGGTCCATCGCTTTAAGGAGGGAGGATCAGCACAAGTTTGCCTTTACATTTAAAGGGCAACAGTGCACCTGGAACTGTTTGCCTCAGGGTTTCCACAATAGCCCCAGCATTTTCCATCAATGCATGGCAAACAGTTTAAAGGAGATCAGCCAGCCCAGACATTTGGTAAAATATGTGGATGACCTGCTCCTCTTCACCGATTCAAGAGAGGAGCATGGCCCACTACTGGCCGAACTGCTGGAGTTGCTCAGGCAAGAGGATTTCAAAGTAAACCCAAAGAAAGCGCAGATCGGCCAGCAGGAGGTGAAATTCCTGTGCCTGACCATACGCGCTGGAGAAAGGGCCATAGATAAGGCTAGAAGGGAAGCGGTACAGGAGTTACCAGTCCCCAACACAGTCACAGGTGTGAGGTCATTTCTAGGGCTAACCGGGTACTGCAGAGACTTTATTGAGGACTATGCAGCCACAGCAGCCCCCCTGCTCCGACTCCTACATAAGGGAGTGGAGTGGGCTTGGGATGAGGGTTGCCAGGCAGCATTTGTCAGGCTCAAGGAAGACCTGCAGACCAGCTCTAGGGGCCATAGATGGGGGGAAAGAGATTTTCCTGGAGGTAGCAGCCAGCGGGGACAGCCTGAGTGCTGTGCTGCTCCAAGAGTGGCATGGCAGGCTGAGGCCGATGGTCTATTCCTCCAGGATACTCACGATGTGGAGAAGAGGTACTCCAATTGTGAGAGGCACCTCTTGGGCACACATTGGGCTTTGAAAAGATCGCTGATCTTCAGAGGTACCTCTCCCATCACCCTCCTCACCCATCACACACCCACTCAGATGCTCCTGTGTAGGATTCACAAAATTGAACTTTATATTATAAAAGGTCGAATGGCAGAAGAGGCAATGATTTTAAATACTATTTTAAAAGAAGCCCAGGAAAAAGTGGAATCCCAAATGGCCGCCAGACCCCGTGATCAATTATTGGGACACTTTAAAATGGTTCCTGCAAATCCTCAGACAGCTTTGTGGATTCAGCCCAAAGTAAGTTCTGGAAGCCGTTTCTGAGAGAATGAAACCAGACACCCACATATACATATAGATTGGAGGCAGATCCAGTCGAGATCGGCCTGTAGATAAAGGCCACCTAAATGTTGACCCAGACAAAAGGGAACAGTTTCATATTCATGAGAAGAGCATCAAGGGCCCGTTAAGGACATCACCAGGACATTAAAAACAATGAAGGTCATTCCAGACCAGAAATGGCCCGTTACCGGCCATCCAAGAACAGTTTAAAATATAATAACTACCCCGTTGTGCAACAAGCCCGCCAAAAGTTAAACAAAGACTAACCTGATTTGGCGCGAGATAAGTGCTTCTGGAAAGAAGTATAATTGGGAGACACACGGGTAGGGGTTACGGACACACACAGACAAGACACTCGTCAGCTTTCCAGCTTGCAGGCCCGTCCAGCTTTTGAGCTGGGTAAAGAGGAGTCACTTCGGGAGAAGATCAGCGGGACTCCTTTCCATTGTCGGAGAGGAAGAAGAAGAAGACTAAGCCGCCATCAAGAAGACCGTTCGAGCCGGCGTCCCGCCCCGGGGTAAAACATCGAGAGATCATCGACCAACCCCGGGCCGTTGACGAAATGAGAGGCCATCTCCAGTCTTGGGTGAAGAGACAAAATAAAATGACAGAAGCAGCCGGTGTCCAGCCGCCACCGACCCCCACCTCAGGAGAGAGGTGAGGCGCAGCTCGCTGGGGCTCCACGATACACGTGGAGACGGGACGCCTGAAAGGATCAAACGCAGACTGGTTCAAAACCTTGCACTTCCTAGTTGGATTGGTGAGCATGTTTCTGGCCCTCCATAATCAGACCTAGATAGGTTTAAGGTGGTGGATATTTAAGGGTATAATTAACATGAGTTGTTATCCCTCGATGTTCCGTGTGTTTCCCTATTTCATGATGATTTTTGTAGAGTATAATATGCCTGCATTTGCCTTATTATGTCTTTATGATTTGTTTGTGTTTTTCCCTCCCATGTACTCTCTTATTTGCTTGCATTTGATATGTGTTACCATATGCAATATAATTTCATTTCGTTTCATCAAACTTGGTATATAAGAGTTTTCTCTACACTGTAGATCCTGCCCCAAAGTCCAGAGTACAGAATCTAAGGGACGAGTGGGTCGAACCACTCAAAGTTTTACTGTGCAAGAGAGAGAGGCCTCTAGAGAGAGAAACCTCTGCGATCGAAAACCCCTTACAGAAAATGCCAAAAGACCATAGAGGACCTAAGAACGCCCCTGGTTAAGGCAAAAGGCATGGTGTGTCTCGTCAGCCCGAAAGCCAGTCACATGGACTTTTTAAAGGAATCAAAACAGCCGATTCCAGCTGAAGTAGTTGTGTTACCAGCCACCGAGCCCTCAGCACCACCGAGCTATAGTGAGACTTGGCCGGAAAAACAGGGGGTGGTAAAAGAGGAGGTAGCGGAGGTGGAATGTGAGAAAGAACAGCCACTGGTAGCAAAGCCGGGACCGGCACCAATGTGTCCCGCTCGACACCAGAGGTTTGTTCCCAACGCTTCCAATGGCGATGTCGGACCCCACCAGAATCAGCTCGTGATGCCCTACACTGCCCCGCAATTAAGGTCCATGGTGAGCCACCTCACACGACTCACAGTAAAAGGAGATCCCTCAATTCATTTCAGGGAGATGGCGGAAACAGCAACCATTAATGACTGTGAGGAACAGGAACAGGTGAAACTGTTGCTTTTCTCCCTGGATTGCACAATCCTTCAGTGCCTCTCAGATGAGAGTAAGAGGGGACGGAAAGGGTATACGGATCTCAGGGAAGAAGTTTTAGAAGTAATGGGAGTGGACAACGGTAGTCTGTTTGACTGTGTGGAAGGGACCGTGCAACTATCTGGAGAACCCCCACGGGTTTTCGCAGAAAGGCTGTGGCCAGTGTATCGACGCAGCTGTCCGGGCATGCCTGAACGGGTTGTAATGAACGACGAACAGCGGGTTCATTGGCTCCGTTGCTTGGTTACCAACAGCTTGCCGCAGATACGGGCCCTAGCCAGATCTTGGTTTGACCCCCAAGGTCCCGGTGTCACAGAGGAGACGGTGCTCCGCCAGCTCAACGTTGCGTATAAGAATTGTAGAGGTCAGGAAACACCTCCTCAGAAGGGAAAGGTGCATGAGGCAAAACCTGCAGCCCCAAGCAAGAAGGAGTGGTGTCAGGAGGGGAATCGCCCTACCCAAGCCAAGCTCAATTGCTGCAGGTGTGGGAAGGATGGACATTGGCGCAAGGACTGTAGAAATCCGTGGAAGGATAATAAGGGAAAATTTCCCCCAGCCCAAGCCCAAGTCCAGACTGCCGCCCCAGCACCAGCCCAAACCCAAGCCGTAGCTCCTGCCCCAGCACAAGGAGCTGGTGCTTTTATGGATCCCGTTGCGATTGAATCAATCATACAGACAATGCGGTCTCTGATGATTTCGCAGGGGAAGATAGCCGTCACCACTGGTCTTGTCGCTCCCGAAACCCCGACCGCTGTGCCCACATGACTAGAGCCGGCGCAGCCCGTTTACTTGTGTGCGCTGCGATATGATGTATGGAGACGACCCCTCGTGGAGATGGAAGTGGAGGAGGTTACAGTGACCTATCTGTTGGATACGGGAGCATCGTGCACCGTGATCCACGCAGATAACCCCACCACCTCGCCTCTGTCCACCGGGGTCCCATACCTTCTATCGGGCTTCACGGGTGAAGAACAGGCTGGCGCACATTCCATTCCCCTCTCCATTCGTTTAGGACCACTCCACACCGCGTGGAAGTGTACACTGATGAAGTGGGAGGTGAGGGGTGGAGCGGGAGTCCTTGGGTCTGATTTCTTGGTAGCCCACGGGATCCTCGTGGACTTGAGAAATCACTGTCTCTGGGGAGCGGGTGCAAGCGTGAAAGGGGTAGAGGATGCCACGGCCAACCCAACGAAAGCACAGGTCGGCCGGCGGGAAGTCAAGTTCCTGGGTCTGACCCTCCGCGCTGGCGAGAGAGGCACAGACCAGGATAGACAGGAATCGGTGCAAAATCCACCGGCCCCCGCCAGTCGCGCAGTGGAAGTGTCCCGACACAACAAGTGGTTTCACATAAAACGGTGCAAACTGTTTAAACCGGGTGCTAGAGTATCAGCAACCGAAGCCAGGTCTGAGGGTAAAGATAACAACAGAAAATGCTGGAAAAACTCAGCAAGTCAGGCAACATCCGTGGAGAGAAATTTGAGTTGACGTTTCGGGTTTGACCCTTCTTCAAAAGGGTCAAACCCGAAACGTCAACTCAAATTTCTCTCCACGGATGTTGCCTGACTTGCTGAGTTTTTCCAGCATTTTCTGTTGTTATTTCGGATTTCCAACATCTGCAGTATTTTGCTATCGTACTGAGGGTAAAGATCCTCAGCCTGAGGCGTGCGATGAGCCACAGACCAAACAAGCTGGCGTTCTAGCCTGCTTGGAAGGAGAAGCTGCCCCGCCCGCCTGGGGGGAGGCTTCCCCTATGGCCTGGGACTCGGACGAGGAGGAGCCCGAACAACAAGGCCCCACCCTCTACACAATTCTGGAGGAGGTGGCATCGGAGGACGGAGGTCCCGCCCTCGACTCAAGCGTGGGGGAGGTAGAAATTGGGGGCGGAGATTCTCCACCTGTAGGGACAGGTGAGGAGGAGTCGTTTGCCACAGACCCAAATCCCGAAGGGGCAGAGCCTGAGGGGAGGGAGCCGAAGCCCACAGTCGTGGAAGAGCCACGGGCTGTGAGAGCTAAAGTCCCACCCGAAGTTCCACTCGCCAAGGGAGCCGACCCAAATCCCAATGGGGCGGAGCCTGAGGGAAGGGAGCCGAAGCCCACAGTCGTGGAAGAGCCACGGGCTGTGAGAGCTAAATTCCCACCCGAAGTTCTGTTCGCTAAGAGAGCCACGCCCAAAGTACTTCTTCACAGGTCGACTCGAACGCCTCAGCTGGTAAAACCTTGGCCCAATTCCCCCGTTCTCAGTAAACGCTGACTTGAGAAATCCCTGACAAAACGCAGTCCCCGATTGACAGCAAAAGGCTGCGGGGAACCCAAGCCACAGGTCACTGCAGCCCCACCGCAGAGAGCAGCGAGCTGCAGTCCAATCAGGGAATAGGCAAGCTGCCCGGGGACGGGCGGCGCTGTACATAAGTTAAGTTTAAGTTTTATGTTTAATGCGTGTAAATATTAAAATGATAAGAGTTATAAGTAGTTTTAAATCTGCTCAGTATGTGTGCTATTTTGGATCGAGGTCGAAAGACCCGATCATGCCTTCACCTAAGCCAGAATCTCTCGGGAGCCTGGCGGCATTTTTTAATTTGTTGCAGGAACCAGGAGAAAGATGAGAAGGATCCTCGTCGCATTCATGATGATCGGATGGAGCTGGGCCTATCAGGGCCGCACTAAGGACTCCACCATTTATGGGTGCTCTGGCAGCAGAGGCCCCATCGCGACTGATGGAACCGGCCCACGGGACGCTGAAGAGACTGCCGTATTCTTCCATGAAGGGAGATGGCCAGGCTGGCTGGGGTCGAACTCTACTGAATACTCCAGCCAGACGGGGTTTGCATACGGAGAAACGTCTCTGATGAGCCCCAGGGTGAGGGTCATCGCACCCAGGATCAGCGTCACCGCCGGGAAGAAGATTTGCCTTGTTTGCCACGGACAGGTACCTTTGAATCGCTGGTGGTGGCTGCGCAAGTTGAGCAGCACCATGAAGAACTCCACAATTGAGTGGGAAAGACTGGGTAACAACACCCATCGGACTATTAGAGGAACTCATGGGGGGTTGAGTGTCTGTTGGGACAAATGGTGGGAACCAGATGAGGGGATCTACATCTGTATGTGGGGTTCAGAACGCGCTTGCCCCACAGGCGTCTCCATCTTTTTCCAAAGGCAGTGGCAGGATGCTGGACAAGGAATGAGGTGGGACGTCAGCACATGGGCGTGCAGAGTCCCATACTCTCAGATCCCAGTGAACGCCACTGAGCTCATCACCCGACCCCGCAAGCCCCTGCCCACAATTCTGGCAGCTAAAGCCCTCAAGGAAGCGTGCCCCACCACAACAAAGGGACCCGGGAACGGATTGGTATTAGTACCCACAGGTCAGGTACTGTACCAAGGGGTCCACTACGTGGTGACTTCGGTGATTTTAAACCTTACCGAGGTGCGGTTGCCAGAGTGGTGCCCCAGGGAAATGGAGCAATTATACCAGGTCCTGTTAACAAATATGTTTAAACAGTTTTACAAATTCGACTTTGCCGATGTCGACAGAACCGAATTGTACACCACACCACATGAGGTCTTGGACAGGATAGGGAGGCAAAGAAGGGGTGCTTTTAATACAGGAACTTCTGTTATCAACACACTGGATGATGTGGAGCTGCAAACCCAAATCAATAATTAGAAAACACAGTTAAGAAAGATACTGACTGACGAGAATAAGGTAGTGGGTTCTGAGTTACATGAGGACCAGGCCATGACACTACACGTAAAGGAAATAATAGTGGAGCTGGAGAAACACGCCAAAACGGTAAATGCTCTCATCAGGGAGGATCGGAATGCATCCGATCAGGCTGCGCAGAACAAAGCTTGTGTGCTGTATGGGGCGTGGTTACTGGGCGAGGGCCGCAGTAACCTGGAGGATTTGAAACAAGGTTTAGTCCCCTCCTGGATCAGCAACAAGCACCTCGCAGCCCTCCACCCTTTTGAGAATGCATTGAGTCCATGCCAGCTCAGACTAGCTTCAGAGGCCTACCCAGTCCCAGTGGACTGTGGACGGTCTAATCACACCATTATGGGTATAGTGGTAAGAATCCTGGTGATGGGAAAGACAGCTAAACCCGCCCTCGTATAGAGGGTGGAGAAAATTGGAGTCGTTCAGGGGGGTGCCCACATTCACTACACAGGGGTCTCACCTTACGTCATTCGATGGGAGCATGCAATGACGGGTACCGACCTCTCGGGGTGCCGGAGCCGGGGAGCACACATCATCTTGTGTCACCAGCACTTGATAGCCCATTCAAAACCACAGTGCGGGTTCAGAACTGCTGGTGCGGAGCCTATAAATTGCACCATGGAGGCAATGGCACAAGGCCATGCAGGTGGCAGATATAGGAGGTGGGACATACTGTGTCACCACTGCAGCGCCCCACTACCAACATGGACAGCACGGTTGGCGTCCGGTTAGTGACAGCAGCTTCTGTTTCAAGCCCAGGGCAGAAGTTCAAGTGGCCCAAGAGCGAATTGTCCCCATTCCTGAACCTTCCACTGTTCACATCACTGTTAAAGAGAATTTCACCGATCTTTAGCGATTCGTTGCACATTTTGGATATATCATTCCCCCTCTCCCTGAACACCTCACCAAGATATTAAAAGCCGTTGTTGTTTCACAGAAACATTTCTATACACTGGAGCAGAAGACTTTAGAGATAGGGGCAAACATATTGGATATAGTGACCCCACCGTGGTGGGACCTGTTCACTAATATAGAAGTCCCTTCTTGGATTAGGATAGCCTCCCACATTCTTGTAGTGTGCCAGGTTATCATTGTAGTTTATTTACTGTTTGTACACTGTAAAAAGGTCAAACATTTGCAAAAGTACGAGAATAGAGGGGAATGGAGGGAGCATTATGTGCGGGTAGAAGAAGAAACACCCGTTTAGATTTTTGCTGCTTTGTATAAAGTTAAAGTTTTCCCTCCCTCCTCTGTATTATTTTTGACATGTATTCATGTGCATTTTAATTTTCGTGTGTGTACTCTATTTTTTTTTCTTATTGAACTTTATTAGATGTGTTGTTATTATTAAAAGATAGTGGGTATGCACCAGGTGATGTAGGGGTATAATGCCCCCCTCCATGCCTGGAAGTAAGTTGTCAGATTTTACCTCCAAGGTATTGTCATCTATAGATGCTTAATGTACACTAGGTTTTTCTGAAATGGGAAATGCATGTGTCGTGGGGTCATAGATAGGTAAATACTGGGGATGGTTAGATTATGGAAAGTCAGAAAATTTTGCTCACCCAGAATTATGATACTTCAAGCAAGTTACAGTATCATCAGGGGGGACTGTAGGATTTGCAAAATTGAACTTTATATTATAAAGGGTCGAATGGCAGAAGAGGCCATGATTTTAAAGACTGTTTTAAAAGAAGCCCAGAAAAAGGGGCATATAAAATGGCCGCCAGACTCCGTGATCAACTTATTGGGACACTTTAAAATGGTTCCTGCAAATCCTCAGACAGCTTAGTGGATTCAGCCTAAAGTAAGTTCTGGAACCCGTTTCTGGGAGAACGAAACCAGACACCCACATATACATATAGATTGGAGGCAGATCCAGTCAAGATCGGCCTGTAGATAAAGGCCATCTAAATGTTGACCCAGACAAAAGGGAACAGTTTCATATTCATGAGAAGAGCATCAAGGGCCCGTTAAGGACATCACCAGGACATTAAAAACAATGAAGGTCATTCCAGACCAGAGATGGCCCGTTACCGGCCATCCAAGAACAGTTTAAAATATAATAACTACCCCGTTGTGCAACAAGCCCGCCAAAAGTTAAACAAAGACTAACCTGATTTGGCGCGAGATAAGTGCTTCCGGAAAGAAGTGTAATTGGGAGACACACGGGTAGGAATGGGGTTATCGTCAGCTTTCCAGCTTGCAGGCCCGTCCAGCTTTTGAGCTGGGTAAAGAGGAGCTGTTTTGGGAGATCAGCGTGACTCCTCTCCATCGTCGGAGAGGAAGAAGAAGAAGACTAAGCCGCCATCAAGAAGGTCATTCGAGCCGGCGTCCCGCCCCAGGGTAAAACATCGGGAGATCATCGACCAACCCCGGGCCGTTGACGAAACGAGAGGCCATCTCCAGTCTCGGGTGAAGAGACAAAAATAAACTACAGGAGGAACCTTGGAGACGATGGGGGCCAGCCCAAGGCTCCTCTGACCGGGGTCGAGTCAATGATCCCCGACCCCACCGAATTCCAGGCCAGCCGGTGTCCAGCCGCCCCCGACCCCCACCTCAGGAGAGAGGTGAGGCGCAGCTCGCTGGGGCTCCACGATCCACGTGGAGACGGGACGCCTGAAGGGATCAAAACACAGACCTGTTTCATAACCTTGCACCTCCTAGTTGGATTGGTGAGCATGTTTCTGGCCCTCCATAATCAGACCTAGATAGGTTTAAGGGGGTGGATATTTAAGGGTATAATTAACATGAGTTGTTATCCCTCGATGTTCCGTGTGTTTCCCTATTTCATGATGATTTTTGTAGAGTATAATATGCCTGTATTTGCCTTAGTTAGTATTGTGTCGTTATGATTTGTTTGTGTTTTTCCTTCCCATGTACTCTCTTATTTGCTTGCATTTGATTTGTGTTACCATATGCAATAAAATTTCATTTTGTTTCATCAAACTTGGTCTATAAGAGTTTTCTCTACACTGTAGTTCCTGCCCCAAAGTGCAGAGTACAGAATTTAAGGGGCGAGTGGGTCGAACCACTCAAGGTTTTACTGTGCAAGAGAGAGAGGCCTCTAGAGAGAGAAACCTCTGCGATCTAAAACCCCTTACATCTCTCTCTGTCTACACAGTCTGTCTCTCTCCCTCTCTCTCCACTGTCTGTCTCTCTCCCTCTCTCTCCACATTCTGTCACTCTCCCTCACTCTCCACAGTCTGTCTCTCTCCCTCTCTCTCCACAGTCTGTCTCTCTCCCTCCCTCTCCACAGTCTGTCTCTCTCCCTCTCTCTCCACAGTCTATCTCTCTCATCTCTCTCCACTGTCTGTCTCTCTCCCTCTCTCTCCACATTCTGTCACTCTCCCTCACTCTCCACAGTCTGTCTCTCTCCCTCTCTCTCCACAGTCTGTCTCTCTCCCTCTCTCTCCACAGTCTGTCTCTCTCCCTCACTCTCCACAGTCTGTCTCTCTCCCTCCCTCTCCACAGTCTGTCTCTCTCCCTCTCTCTCCACAGTCTGTCTCTCTCCCTCTCTCTCCACAGTCTGTCTCTCTCCCTCACTCTCCACAGTCTGTCTCTCTCCCTCCCTCTCCACAGTCTGTCTCTCTCCCTCTCTCTCCACAGTCTATCTCTCTCATCTCTCTCCACAGTCTGTCTCTCTCCCTCTCTCTCCACAGTCTGTCTCTCTCCCTCTCTCTCCACAGTCTGTCTCTCTCTCTCTGACTCCACAGTCTGTCTCTCACCCTCTCTCCACACAATCTGTCTCTCACTCTTTTTCCACTGTCTATCTCTTTCTGCCTGTCTCCACATTCTGTCACTCTCCCTCTGTCTCCACAGTGTGTCTCTCACCCTCTCCCTCCGCAGTCTTTCTCCCTCCCTCTCTCGCCTATGTCTGCCTCTCTCCCTCACTCCCTCAGAGTGTCTCCCGCCCTCTGTCTCTACAGTCTGTCTCTCCCTCTGTCTCCAAAGTCTGTCTCTCTCCTTCTCTCTCCACAGTCTGTCTCTCCCTCTGTCTCCACAGTCTGTCTCTCTCCCTCTGTCTCTACAGTCTGTCTCTCCCACTGTCTCCACAGTCTGTCTCTCTCCATCTGTCTCCACAGTCTGTCTCTCTCCCTCTGTCTCCACTGTCTGTCTCCATCCCTCTCTCCCCACAGTATTTATCTCTCCCGCTCCCTCCACAGTCTGTCTCTCTCCATCTCGTTCCACACTCCGTCACTCTCC
Organism: Somniosus microcephalus; assembly: GCF_052327205.1. NCBI lineage: Eukaryota > Metazoa > Chordata > Chondrichthyes > Squaliformes > Somniosidae > Somniosus > Somniosus microcephalus. The sequence continues at coordinate 908,832 of NW_028225212.1, read as the reverse complement.
CTCTGTCTCCACAGACTCTCTTTCTCCCTCTCTCTCCACAGTCTGTCTCTCTCTCTCTGTCTCCACAGTCTGTCTCTCTCCCTGTCTCCACTGTCTGTCGCCATCCCTCTCTCTCCACAGTCTGTCTCTCTCCCTCTGTCTCCACAGTCCATCTCTCTCCCTCTGTCTCTACAATCTGTCTCACTCAATTCAATTCAATTCAATTCAAATCGCTTTATTGGCATGACAAGGTACATCTTATGTTGCCAAAGCATCGAAAAACATTCATGGTTGTACACAAAAATACAGATCTATCCATACAGTGTACAAACAGATATATCCCTGAGTGTATAAATATACATTCATTTAATTTTTATATACTCTTTTCTTATATGTAGTGGTTGTCCCTCTGTTTATGGCAAGCTGTAACATAGTGTGCCGCTAAGGTTACACAATTTCTCTCTTCCCCTAGTAGGTATGGGAGTTTTTGGTCGTCATTCAAATTCCTGAATTCCGGGCATATTTTTGTGAATTTTGGGTAGAAATTCTCCCTTATGCCCTGATATTTTCTACACGCTGTGAGGAAGTGCATCTCTGTCTCCACCACTCCCTGACTGCAGTGAGAGCATATCCTGTCCTCTCTTGGTAGCCGGGTCTGCCTATGTCTACCTTTTTCGATCGCCAGGCTATGTTCACTAAGTCTGTACATTTTCAAGGTTTTTCTCATTTTGCTGTCCTTAACGCTGGTCAGGTAATCAGCCATGTTGTATTGTCTGTTTAGGGCCAAGTAGCAATTGAGTTTGCTTTGGGTTTTTGTTGTTTCTGCCCAATATGACAGATATTTTTCCTTTTGCTTAGCGACGATTGTGTTGGGTCGAATTCTTTGTGTTACGCTGTCACTGTCCTGGGGCTGGTTCTTGTTAGTAGTGTTGGTAGTTACTTCACTGAGTCCCAGGACTAGTTGACTGAGGGTATTCTTCTTTATGGTCCTCTCTTGGCATTTCAGGGCTTCGTAATGATAGCATTGGGGGTTGCTCATTTCTAGGTGTTTCCAAAATTTGGTGGCTCTTTTTTGGATAGTGATTATTAATGGATAGTGGCCTAGTTCTGCCCTGCATGCATTGTTTACGGTTTTCCTTTGAGTCCGGAGGATACTTTTACAGAATTCTGCATGTAGGATCTCAATTGGATGTTTGTCCCATTTTGCAAATTCTTGTTGTGTTAGCGGTCCCAACACCTCCCTTACTCTCCACTGTCTGCCTCTCTCCCTCTCCACAGTCTGTCTCTCTCCCTCACTCTCCACTGTCTGTCTCTCTCCCTCTCTCTCCACAGTCTGTCTCTCTCCCTCTCTCTCCACAGTCTGTCTCTCTCCCTCTCTCTCCACAGTCTGTCTCTCTCCCTCTCTCTCCACAGTCTGTCACTCTCCCTCACTCTCCACTGTCTGTCTCTCTCCCTCTCTCTCCACAGTCTGTCTCTCTCCCTCTGTCTCCACTGTCTGTCTCCATCCCTCTCCCCATAGTATTTACCTCTCCCGATCCCTCCACAGTCTGTCTCTCTCCATCTCGCTCCACACTCCGTCACTCTCCCTCTGTCTCCACAGACTCTCTTTCTCCCTCTGTCTCCACTGTCTGTCTCTCGCACTCTGTATCAACAATTTCTCTCTCTCTCTCGCTCTACAGTCTGTCTCCTTCCCGCTCCCTCCACAGTCTGTCTCTCTGCCTCTCGCTCCATGGTCTGTCTCTCTCCATCTGTCTCCACATACTGTCTCTCTCCTTCTCTCTCCACAGTCTGTCTCTCCCTCTGTCTCCACAGTCTGTGGCCTAGAAATTCAGTGGGCTGTGCCACCCGTTAGCGCCTTAGGAGGGCACTTAGTGGGTTGGACGCCACTGCCCACGCCTCCCGCTAAATTTAGCGGTGCGCTAATGGCGGCGCTAGCCATTAGCGCTGTGCCGCTACCGATGACATCATCAGTGTGCGCAGCACCCCGCTACTGCCCCGATCGTGAAATTTAGTTGCGCCACCTGCTTTAACGCCGGTCGCTATTTGCGACCGGTTCAGGGGGGCCTACCTGTGGCGGTAGAGGCGCTGAGGTGCGGTGCGGCCATTTTTTTTGCTGGCCGCGTGCCAGCACCTCTCTGCGCCGCCGTCCCCGGCCTTCTGAGCCCCCCCGCTCCCCCCGCGGAGTGCCGGCTGTAGTGTATGTACCTTTAAGGGGAGAACTACTTTATACAGCTCCTGTATACTGTAGTACCGGCAGTGACCACACCTGTATATAACACTGAGTAGGGATCTGTACAGTTAGTTTTAGAGTAACCCTCATCCAGTAAACACCTGTTGATTGTTCTCTGCAGTCTCTTGTCTAGTTATTGAAGGACACACAACATCAAGATACACGGATTTAACATTGGCGACGAGCAGATTCGCACCTACCTGCAACTCTGCAGAAGAAGGCCGGTTCCAGAAGCACGGGCGCCGACCTTCCAACGGAGACTCCAGCGAAATGGGGTACAGCGCAGACCCTTCCCGCACAGCGGCGGCTAGAGCCGACCGACGGCAGAGGAAAAGGCCGAGCAGCGTCGACGGGAGCAGAGAGAGGGTAGAGCGCACAGGGCACAGCCGGTGTTCAGGACCGAGCGGCATCGAAGGGAAAAGAGAGAGGGTAGAGCGCACAGGGTGCAGCCGCTGTTCAGGACCGAGCGGCGTCAATGTGAGAAGAGAGAGGGTAGAGCGCACAGGGCGCAGCCGCTGTTCAGGACCGAGCGGCATCAATGAGAGAGAGAGGCAGTGTTCAGGGGGTGAACAGCGTCAGCGGGGAAGACAGGAAAGAGCAGGAGACGCCATTTTGAGCCGCAGCGGAGAAGAACGGAGAGCGCGGGAGACGCCATTTTGAGCCGCAGCGGAAAAGAAGGGAGAGCGCGGGAGACGCCATTTTGAGCCAGTCTAACCACACCCAGGGATGCTGAAGATTGGCAGTGTCACAGCGTTCGACAATGAAGTCAAAGATTGGACGACATATGTCGAACGCATAGAAGTGTACTGCAAGGTGAATGAAGTGCCAGATGACAGGAAAGCGCTGGTATTGTTGAATTCAATGGGTGCAAAAATGTATGGCTTACTGCGAAACCTAGTAACCCCAGAGAGGCCAGTGGAAAAGGATTTTGAAAACATAGTGTCAATCATACAGGACCACTTAGACCCCACACCGCTGCTGATAGTGGAAAGATTTAAGTTTCACAAAAGGAACCAGCATACAGATGAAAGTAATGCTGAGTTTTTAACGGAACTGTGCAAGCTATCGAAACACTGCCAGTTTGGAACAGGACTAGCAGATACTTTAAGGGACAAGTTTGTGTGTGGGCTTCAAAGTGAAGGAACCCAGAAACGGCTTCCATCAGAAAAGCATCTTACGCTGGACAAAGCTTTCAGCATGGCAGTATCACACGAAGCAGCAGCACGGGGCATGGCATAGATACAACAGAGACCTCAAGAATATGGCACAAATGAAATGTCATACAGAACAGTGAAGTGCTGTCGCTGCGGCAGAACAACACACGACCATAAGGATTGCTGGTTCAAGGACCAAGTGTGCAGACAGTGTGGAAAAGTAGGACACATAGCAAGAGTCTGCAGGTCGGAAAAGAAAACCAGCAGCAAGAAATCCCCACAGGAGAAGTACAAGAAGGTACATAAGGTGACGGAGAGTCGTGCAGACGAACAGAAAAGTGATACAGACTCTGGAAGCAAGGAGCTGGGTTGTCTGAAACTACATAATGTGATCAAAATGGAGGATCACCAAACTATCTGGGTCACGCTCAAGATAGCCGGAGTCCAAGTGAAAAAGGAATTGGACACAGGATCAGCCCTAAGCGAAGGGACTACATGCGGCTATTCTCACATATACCCTTGAGAGATACAGAGATTGTCTTGAAGACATACACGGGGCAAAAAGTCTACCCCAAAGGAAAAATAAGGGTAAACGTTATATATAACGGCAAGGAAACACCAAAAATGGACCTATATGTATTGCTAGATGGAGGACCACCACTACAAGGACGTGGATGGATCCGGAAGATACAGCTAGATTGGCATTCCATACAAGCACTGACTGTAGATGCCAAAAAGGATGAAGACTTCACACCTGGACGACTGTCAAAAATGCTAACTGACGCACAAGAAGTGTTCCAGGAGGGACTCGGAACACTAAAAGGCAGAACAGCGACGATCAAAATAGAGGAAAATGCAAGCCCAAAGTTTTTTAAGGCCAGACCGGTACCTTATGCGATCCGCCCAGCCGTCGAAGCAGAGCTGGACGGTTTGGAACATTCACGAGCACTGTCCAAAGTGGACTGGAGCGAGTGGGCTACACCCATCGTTCCTGTAATGAAGAGGTCGTTGAGTAATACGCCTGGGGAACCAAAGAAGGTTCGCATCTGTGGGGACTTTATGGTGACAGTGAACCCAATCCTTCACAGTGTACAATATCTGCTTCCGCGGATTGAAGATATTTTCGCCTCGCTCTCTGGAGGGAAACGCTTCACCAAGATTGATCTGGCCCAGGCGTACCTGCAAATGGAGGTAGAAGAAGCCTCGAAACAATACCTCACGATCAACACTCATAAAGGTCTCTACCAATACAACCGGCTGGTGTTCGGGGTAGCATCAGCTCCAGCTATTTGGCAAAGGGCAATGGATCAAGTCCTGCAAGGGATTCCAGGGACCCAGTGTTATTTGGACAACATCCTGGTCACGGGCGAAAATGACAGTGATCACCTCGCCAACCTGGAGCAGGTGCTCACTAGATTGAAGGAATATGGGCTCTGAGCTAATCGCCACAAATGCAAGTTTTTCCAGAAGCAGATCTCGTATTGTGGCCACGTTATTGATGAAGAGGGGTTACATAAGTCCCCTGAAAAGATTGAGGCAGTAGTCAAGGCTCCAGCACCGGAAAATGTATCACAACTGAGGTCGTTCCTCGGGCTGGTGAACTACTACCATAAGTTCTTGCCGAATTTGTCTACAGTACTACACCCACTGAACACCCTACTGCAAACGGGGGTACCATGGAAGTGGAATGACGAATGTAAACGAGCTTTCCAGAAGTGCAAATAATTGATCACATCAAAAGAGGTGTTGGCTCATTTCAACCCAGCACTACCAATTCGGTTGGTGTGTGATGCATCACCCTATGGCATTGGAGAGGTGCTGTCGCACAAATTCCCGGACGGCTCGGAGAGGCCAGTAGCCTTTGCGTCTCGGTCACTAACCTCAGCCGAGCGTAACTACGCCCAGATTGACAGGGAGGCCCTCAGCCTAGTGTGGGGAGTGAAAAAGTTAAACCACTATCTGCACGGGCAGAAGTTCACCTTGCTGACTGACCACCAACCTCTTGTCTCCATCTTTAATCCAAAGAAGGGCGTTCCGGTGATGACTGCGCAACGGCTAAAAAGATGGACCCTTTTTCTAGGGGCGAACCAATATGAAATCGAGTATAAGGGCACGAAACAGCATGGAAACGCTGATGGGCTATCACGCCTGCCACTGCCTACTGCGGAGGAAGAACCTGCAGTGGACCCTGTCGAAATATTTTATTCGACTATAATTGAACGCTTGCCAGTAACTAACGCTGATATAGAGAAGGAGGCCCGAAATGACCCGACACTGTCTCGGGTATATGACTTGACGGTGAAGGGATGGCCAACACATGGCGACTCACTGTTGCCAGAAGAGAACAGCTGTCAGTATGCCAGGGGACCTTGATGTGTGGATCCCGAGTGGTAATTCCACCCAAGTTAAGGGAGAGAGTGCTCAATGAGCTTCACGAAGGCCATCTGGGAGGGGTGAAAATGAAAAGCCTTGCTAGGGCTTATGTGTGGTGGCCGGGGATCGATCAGCAAATCGAGGACCTGACAAAGAGCTGCTCAGGATGCCAGAAGGTCCAGAATGCACCACCACATGTCCCTCTACACCCATGGGAGTGGCCCTCATCTCCATGGCAACGGGTGCATATTGATTTTGCTGGTCCATTCATGGACTCAATGTTTTTAATAGCCGTGGATGCGCACTCGAAATGGCCTGAGGTGATCAAAATGTCCTCCACCACCACGGAGAAAGCTATTGCAGTCCTACGGACCATATTTGCCAGGAACGGCTTGCCAGAGCAGATTTGCTCTGATAACGGACCACAGTTTGTGTCCGAAGAGTTTCGAAGATTTATGAAAAGGAATGGGGTAAGGCATTACACAACCGCCCCGTATCATCCAGCCACAAATGGATTGGCTGAGAGGTTCGTACAAACCTTTAAAAAAGCAGTAAGGGACATGTGCGATGACGACATTCCACTGCAGCATAAGGTGGACAATTTCCTGTTAGCCTACAGGAATGTGACACATGCAGTCACCAACCAGACCCCGGCCATGATGTTCTTTAACCGAAGTTTGAGATCTCGTCTGGATTTGCTCAGACCAAATGTATGAAGAGATGTTGAGAATAAGCAATTCCAGCACATCAATGAGAAGCCGACAAGGAGCTTCAATGTAGGGCAACCAGTCTTGGCCCGCGACTACCGAACAGAGAAATGGCAACCAGGAACGATATGCACACGGCAGGGGCCACTAATGTAAACAGTGGATGTTGGGGAGAACATTGTGAGGCGCCATGTTGACCAAATCCTAGAGTCACAGGAAGGAGTCAACCCCATGTCTCGCGTACCTGGTGATGAACCCGACATACAGGTAGCATCTATCCCAGAAACAGCAGCATCGGAAGCTGATGAACCAACCGACGACAGGGGGCCAGAATTGCCTCCGCACCAAGAGCAAGACACTCAGGAAAGGCGCTATCCAGAAAGGATCTGGAAGCCTCCCCAAAGACTGAATTTATAAATAGATTATTTTCAGTTAATGTTGCATGTTAAAAGTGTTAATTGTAATTAGTTGATATTTAATTGTTAAATGAATGTTATGGTACTGTTAATCTAATAGGGGAGGAATTGTAGTGTATGTACCTTTAAGGGGAGAACGACTTTTTACAGCTCCTGTATACATAGATACATAGATACATAGAAGATAGGAGCAGGAGTAGGCCATTCGGCCCTTCGTGCCTGCTCCGCCATTTAATGAGATCATGGCTGATCCTTTAATTCAGTATCCCGTCCCCGCCTTCTCTCCGTAACCCTTAACCCCTTTTGCCCGTAGAAATATATCTAATTCCCTCTTAAATATATTTAATGAGCTGGCATACACTGCCCTCTGTGGCAATGAGTTCCACAGGTTCACCACTCTCTGAGTGAAGAAATTCCCCCTCATCTCTGTCCTAAATGGTTTAGCCCTTATCCTTAAATTATGTCCTCTAGTTCTGTTCTCACCCGCCAAGGGAAACATTCCTTCTGCATCCAGTCTGTCTAGACCTGTCAGAATTTTATACACTTCTATGAGGTCCCCTCTCAATCTTCTAAACTCCAGTGTGTACATCCCTAAACTACATAGTCTCTCCTCATAGGTCATTCCCGCCATTCCTGGTATCAGCCTGGTGAATCGCCGCTGCACCCCCTCCATGGCAAGAACATCCTTCCTCAGATGAGGCGACCAAAACTGTACACAGTACTCGAGGTGTGGTCTCACCAGTGCCCTGTACAGCTGCAGCAAGGTATCCCTGTTCCTGTATTCTAACCCTTTTGCTATGAAGGCCAGCATACCGTTTGCCTTCTTGACCGCCTGTTGCACCTGCATGCTCGCCTTCAGTGACTGGTGTACAAGAACACCCAGGTCTCTCTGTACTTCCCCCTCTCCCAATCTATTGCCATTTAAATAATAATTTGCCCTCCCGTTCCTGCACCCAAGGTGGATAACTTCGCACTTGTCCACATTATAGTGCATCTGCCATTTATCCGCCCAATCGCCCAGTCTGTCCAAATCGCTCTGGAGCTTCCTGGTCTCTTCCTCTGAGCCCACCCCCCCTCCTAGTTTAGTGTCGTCTGCAAATTTGGAAATGCTGCATCCGACTCCCTGATCCAGGTCATTAATGTAAATTGTGAACAGCTGGGGGCCCAGGACAGATCCCTGTGGTACCCCACTTGTTACTGCCTGCCATTCAGAAAATGAGCCGTTTATTCCAACTCTCTGTTTTCTATCTGACAGCCAGTTCCCTATCCACGCCAAAACTTTCCCCTTTATCCCATGAGCCTCAATTTTCCATGCTAATCTTTTATGTGGGACCTTATCGAAGGCCTTTTGGAAGTCCAGGTACACCACATCTACTGGCTCTCCCCCATCTATTCTACCAGTTACTCCCTCAAAAAATTCCAATAGATTAGTCAAGCACGATTTACCCTTTGTAAATCCATGTTGACTCTGTCCTATCCTGTCCCCATTTGCTAAGTGCTCCGCTATTTCATCCTTAATGATGGACTCCAGCATTTTGCCCACAACTGATGTAAGGCTTACAGGTCTGTAATTACCTGCTTTTTCCCTACCCCCCTTTTTGAATAGTGGGGTAACGTTAGCTACCCTCCAATCCATCGGCACTGTTCCCGAGTCTAATGAATTCTGAAAAATCATCCTTAGTGCATCCGCTATCTCTAGGGCCACCTCCTTCAGTACCCTAGGATGCATGTTATCAGGCCCTGGGGATTTGTCCACCTTCAATCCCTTTAGCTTCCTTAACACCATATCCTTAGAGATATTGATTTGCGTCAGTTCCTCCTTTGCCAATGTCCCTATTTTTCCCGATATCCCAGGGAGGTTTTTTGTGTCTTCCTTCGTAAAGACTGACCCAAAGTATGCATTTAGTTGATCTGCCATTTCCTTATTTCCCATTATATATTCCCCCGTGTCTGACTGCAATGGACCAACTTTGGTTTTCACCAGTCTTTTCCTTTTGATATACTTATAAAAGCTTTTGGAGTTAGTTTTTATATTTTCCGCCAGCTTGTTTTCGTAAGCTATTTTGCCCCTCTTGATTATGCCCTTTGCCCTCCTTTGCTCTATCTTAAACTGTTCCCAATCTTCCGCTCTGGCGCTTTTTTTGGCTATTTTATACGCCCTATCTTTGGATTTTATGCTGTCTCTAATTTCCCCTGTTATCCACGGTTGAGTCACCTTTTTAGATTTCCTTTTATGCCAGATTGGTATAAACAATTTTTGCAATTTTGTCATTCTATCTTTAAATGTTTGCCATTGTTTATCTACCTCCAGTCCTCCCAGGAACGTTGTCCAATCAGACCTACTCAGTTCCCGTCTCATGGCATCATAATTCCCCTTGTTTAAATTCAGGACCTTAGTCTCTGAGTCAATTTCTTCGCTCTCCATTTCGAGTGAGAAATCGATCATGTTATGATCGCTCTGACCCAAGGGTCCCCGTACAACAAGATTACTGATTAGTCCCTTCTCATTGCACAGTACCCAGTCCAATATAGCCTGTTCCCGAGTTGGTTCCTCGACATATTGATCCAGATAACCATCCCTCAAACACTCAAGGAATTCCTCCTCCTCATTATTTTTACTGATTTATACTGTAGTACCGGCAGTGACCACACCTGTATATAAACCTGAGTAGGGATCTGCACAATTAGTTTTAGAGTAACCCTCATCCAGTAAACACCTGTTGATTGTTCTCTGCAGTTTCTTGTCTAGTTATTGAAGGACACACAACATCAAGATACACGGATTTAACCGGCTGTGTCCCAAGAGACCGGCACTTCTCCTCGGTGCCGGGCTCTTTTGCCGGCACTCACGATCATCACGAACAGCTTGCCACAGATACAGGCCTTAGCCAGGTCTTGGTTTGACCCCCAAGGTCCCGGAGTCACAGAGGAAACGGTGCTCCGCCAGCTCTCCGTGGCATACAAGAATTGTAGAGGTCAGGAGACACCTCCCTCTAAGGGAAAAGTGCATGAGGCAAAACCGCAGCCCCAAGTAAGAAGGAGTGGCGTCAGGAGGGGAATCGCCCTGCCCAAGCCAAGCTCAATTGCTATGGGTGTGGGAAGGATGGACATTGGCGCAAGGACTGTAAAAATCCGTGGAAGGATAATAAAGGGAAATCTCCCGCAGCCCAAACCCAAGCCCAGACCGTCGCCCCAGCACCAGCCCAAACCCAAGCCGCAGCTCCTGTCCCAGCCAAGGGAGCCGGTGCGGCTATGGATCCCGCAGCGATAGAATCAATTTTAGAGACAATGCGGTCCCTTATGATCGCGCAGGGGAAGATAGCCGTCACCACTGGTCTTGTCGTTCCTGAAACCCCGACCCCTGTGCCCAAATGACTAGAGCCGGCGCAGCCCGTCTACCTGTGTGCACTGTGATATGATGTATGGAGGCGACCCCTCGTGGAGATGGAGGTGGAGGAGGTAAAAGGGATCTATTTGCTGGATACAGGGGCATCATGCACCGTGATCCACACAGATGACCCTGCCACCTCACCTCTGTCCACCGGGGTTCCATATATTCTGTCGGGCTTCACAGGCAAGGAACAGGCTGGCGCATTTTCCATTCCCCTCTCCGTTCATTTAGGACCACTCCGCACCAAGTGGAAGTGTATACTGATGAAGTGGGAGGTGGAGGGTGGAAAGGGGATCCTCGGGTCCGATTTCTTGGCAGAACACGGGATTCTCGTGGAACTAAGAAATTATTGTCTTTGGGGAGCGGGTAAGGGTAAACAGGGCAAAGTAGTTGTCATCCCAGGGAAAGGAGAAAGAGGGACCCTGTGCACCGTGAAGCCAAAAGAGGGCTACGACCTCGAGCTCATGGTCGCAGGCGTCCCACAAGATCTGCAGGCATTCATGTCAGACCACCTGACTACGTTTGCCACTCACAAACACGATTGCGGGAGGGTCACCGGGTTTGAGGTCAGAGTAGACGGAGGCCCCATGGCCCGACCCCAAAAACAGTACAACTTCCCCCGGGAAGTGAAGCCCGACATGGAGACCGCAATGTCTTCATTGGTGCAGCAGGGCGTGTTGAGGCCGATAGTCACCCATGTAAACTCTCCTTTGTGGCCGGTGAGGAAGCCGGACGATACCTGGAGAGCCACGGTGGACTACAGAGTCCTCAATAGCAACATCCCAGCCTGCGCGCCGACGGTAGCAGCAGTTGCCGACCTGATAGGGAGTATTCCAGCCTCCGCGACCACGTTCACGGTGATGGATATTTCCAACGGGTTTTGGTCCATCCCTTTAAGGAGGGAGGATCAGTACAAGTTTGCCTTTACCTTTAAAGGGCAACAGTACACCTGGAAGTGCTTGCCACAGGGTTTCCACAACAGCCCCAGCATTTTCCATCAATGCATGGCAGGGAGTTTAAAAGAGTTCAGCCAGCCCAAGTATGCGGACGACCTGCTCCTGTTCACAGATTCCAGAGAGGAGCACGGCCCACTATTGGCCGAGTTATTGGAGCTGTTAGGCAGGAAGGGTTTCAAGGTGAACCCGAAGAAGGCACGGATCGTCCAGCAGGAAGTAAAATTCCTGGGTCTGACCTTCCGCGCCGGTGAAAGAGCCATAGATAAGGCCAGACGGGAATCGGTACAAGATCTACCGATCCCCACCACCGTAACGGGAGTGAGGTCCTTTCTGGGACTGACCGGGTACTGCAGAGACTTTATTGAGGACTATGCAGACACAGCAGCCCCGCTGCTCTGACTCCTACACAAGGGAGTGGAGTGGTCCTGGGATGAGGGTTGTCAGGCAGCATTTGAAAAACTCAAGAGGAACTTGCAGACTGCGCCAGCTCTGGGGGCCATAGAGGGGGGGAGGAGTTCTTCCTGGAGGTAGCGGCTAGCGGGGATAGCTTGAGCGCTGTACTGCTTCAAGAGCGACATGGCAAGCTAAGGCCGGTGGTTTACTCTTCCAGAGTGCTCACCGATGTGGAAAGGAGTTTTTCCAATTGCGAGCGGCATCTATTGGCCACGCATTGGGCTGTGAAAAGGTCTTTGATCTTCACAGGCACCTCTCCCATCACTCTCCTCACCCATCACACACCCACTCGGATGCTTCTAGATGGAAGGATTAAGGATGGGACAGTAAGCAGTGCCCACATTGGGCGCTGGACCCTCCTCCTTTCACAGATGGAGCTGAAGGTAAAGGGTCTCTGCGAGCCCAAGCTCGCGGCCAACATGGTATATCCCGGAACAGCCCATCGGTGTTCTGTAGAGGGGGTATGGGAAGTGAAGGTAGGATTACGGGCTGGGATACATCCCACGGGCCACGATACCTACGTAGACGGTTCCAGCACGGTATCCGCTGGCGAACGACTCACGGGGTGTGGAGTTTATGGCCCCACGGCAGATATTGCCCTGGCGATTAAGCTCCCCAGCACTATGAGCGCCCAGCAGGCTGAACTGTCTGCGGTGGTGTATGTCATTACACACCCCGAAATCTTCCCCACCCCATACATGATTTGCTCGGACAGCATGTTCACATGCATCTCGTGTACGGAGTACCTAGCCATCTGGTCCCGCCGCGGACATACCTCTGCGGACGGGCGACCCTTAACCGTAAAGCCCTTGTTAGAAAAAATCCTGGCCGCAGTGGGGGAGGAAGGGGAAGTCTTTATCCACAAGGTGAAGGCCCATTCCTCCACGGAACCCCACAACCAGGGCAACCAGCAATCGGATGTATTAGCCAGAGAAGGTGCCCGCACCGGCATTTTCTGGGATCCCTATGGGTCCAAACCCGTGGCAGTAATCCAGGGCAGGAATGGGACTCAGGGGGCCACAGGGGTAACACTGCCCCCAGACCTCAAGACCATCCAAACCCTAGATCCCACCCTAAAAACAGTCCTCAGTGCCATTACTGAGGGCAAAGAAGTAGAGGGTCCGTACGGTACAGCAGCCCTCTCCATCAAGGAGGGCATGCTGTTCCAAGGGGAACAGTGGGTTGTGCCGCAGCAGCACCGGAGTGAATTCCTTCAACTGGCCCATGAGGGTCCAGGAGCAGGACACCCCGGGCCTGAGGTCACCTGGCAACGGGTAGAACAGGCGGGATGGTGGCCGGGAATTCGGGACGATGTCCGCGAGTTCTGCCCTAATTGTCTTGTGTGTGCTGCAAACAACCCAGACCCCCAGAAAAGGAAGGTGCCCATGGGGCACATCAGGAGAGTAGAGGGACCATGGCAGTCGATACAGGTCAACCACATCGGGCCCCTGCCCACCGCCCAGGGAGGCTATAAGTATTGCCCTGTCCTGGTGGATGTGTTCACCAAGTGGGTAGAAGCCTTCCCATGTAGAACAGCCACGGCACTTAGCACTGCCAGGATTTAGGTCCGGGAGGTGTTCTCGCGGTGGGGACTACCCCGATTCGTGGAGTCTGACCGAGGGAGTCATTTCACCGGCCAGGTAATGCAGAACACCCTCATGCTCTTAGGCATTGAAGGGAAGTGGCACGTGGCCCACAATCCTCAGTCATCTGGGATTGTGGAACGCATGAACCGCACCTTAAAAGAAAAGTTGAGGAAAGAGACGATGGGCTCGCCCCAGAAATGGGCGGAGGTCCTGCCTCTAGTCCTCATGGGGATCCGGGCTAGCCAGTCTAAAAGTACGGTGTACTCCCCGCATGAATTAATGACTGGGAGAGTCATGCGAACCCCCACCCACGTACTAGCCCCGGTGCTCACTGAGGGTCAGCTCCGAGAGGTGAATCGGGACAAGTTTGCCCGGACCCTTTTGGAGCGCCTGAAACAGGTTTATGGGCAAGCGGCTGGGAACATGGGAAAGCAGCATCAGGGCAACCGACTGCTGCTCGAACCCCGCAAGACACAGGAGTGGGAAATTGGAGATCAGGTCATGGTGAGAAACTCTGCCCGAGTGGGGAGTTTAGAACCACTGTCCATGGGCCCCTACAGCCTTGTAGACAAAGCCAGCCCCATGGTTTATGCAGTGAAGCTGCCCCGGCGCACTAAGTGGTTTCACATCAATCAGTGCAAACTGTTTAAGCCGGGTGCAAAAGAGCCAACAACTGAGGCCAGGTCTGAAGGTGAAAATCCTCAGCCTGAGGCGTGCAATAAGTCACAGACCACCCAGGCTGGAACCGCAGCCTGCCTGGAGGGAGAAACTGTCCCGCCCACCTGGGAGGTTTCTCCATTGGCCTGGGACTCAGACGAGGAGGAGCCCGAAGACCAAGGCCCTCCTCCTGATCCGAACGCCATCGGGGGAGCCCAAACAGCAAGGCCCCGCCCTCGACACGATTCTGGAGGAGGTGGAGTCGGAGGACCCGCCCTCGACTCAAGCTTAGGGGAGGTAGAAATTGGGGGCGGAGATTCTCCACCTGTAGGGACAGGTGAGGAGGAGTCATCTGCCACAGACCCAAATCCCAAAGGGGCGGAGCCTGAGGGAAGGGGGCCAAAGCCGGCAGCCGTGGAGGGGCCATGGGCTGTGAGGGCTAAAGTCCCAACCGAAGGTCCGCTCGCTAAGGGAGCCACGCCCAAAGTACCTCTTCGCAGGTCGGCTTGAATGCCTCAGCCGGCAAAACCTTGGCCCGATTCCCCCGATTTCAGTGAATGCCAACTTGGGAAAGCCCTGGCAAAACGCAGTCCCCAATTGACAGAAAAAGGCTGCGGGGAACCCAAGCCACAGGTCAGTGCAGCCCCGCCACAAGGAGCGGTGAGCTGCAGTCCAGTCAGGGATTAGATAAGCTGCCCGGGGACGGGCGGCGCTGTACATAAGTTAAGTTTAAGTTTAATTAAGTTTAAGGTGTGTAAATATTAAAGTGATTAGTGTTATAAGTAGTTTTGGAATCTGCCCAGTATGTGTGTTGTTTGAGATCGAGGTCGAAAGACCCGATCATGCCTTCACCTAGGCCAGAATCTCTCGGGAGCCTGGCTGTATCGTTTAATTTGTTACAGGAACCAAAGAGATGACGAGAGGAATTCTCGTCGCGTTCGTGGTGATCGGGTGTAGCGGGGCCTATCGGGGCCGCACCAAGGACTCCCCTTACACTGTCCCAGTTTACCTCCCTGAGCTGACCTTCTGTAAGCACCGGGGCTAGTACATGGGTGGGGGTCCGCATAACCCTGCCAGTCATCAGCTCGTGTGGGGAGTACCCCGTGCCTTTTGACTGGCTGGCTCGGATCCCCATCAGGACCAATGGTAGGACCTCTGCCCACTGTTTATATGAGCCCACCATCTCTTTCCTCAACTTTTCCTTCAAGGTCCTGTTCATCCTCTCCACAAACCCTGAGGACTGTGGGTTGTGTGCAACGTGCCACTTCCCCTCGATGCTGAGCAGCATAAGGATATTCTGCATTACCTGCCCGATAAAGTGACTCCCTTGGTCGGACTCCACATACTGTGGTAGCCCCCATCGCAAGAACAACTCCTGGACCAGGATCCTGGCTGTACCCAGAGCTGTGGCTGTTCTGCAGGGGAAGGCTTCTACCCATGTCGTGAACACATAGAGTCATAGAGTCATAGAGTTATACAGCACGGATAGAGGCCCTTCGGCCCATCGTGTCCACGCCGGCCATCAAGCCCTGTCTAATCTAATCCCATATTCCAGCATTTGGCCCGTAGCCTTGTATGCTGTGGCATTTCAAGTGCTCATCCAAATGCTTCTTAAATGTTGTGAGGGTTAATGCCTCCACAACCCTTTCAGGCAGTGAGTTCCAGACTCCAACCACCCTCTGGGTGAAAAAGTTCTTTCTCAAATCCCCTCTAAACCTCCCGCCCTTTACCTTGAATCTATGCCCCCTAGTTATTGACCCCTCTACTAAGGGAAAAAGCTCCTCAGCATCCATCCTATCTATGCCCCTCATAATTTTGTACACCTCAATCATGTCCCCCCTCAGCCTCCTCTGCTCCAAGGAAAACAAACCCAATCTGCCCAGTCTCTCTTCATAGCTGAAGCGCTCCA
Source organism: Somniosus microcephalus (assembly GCF_052327205.1). Classification (NCBI taxonomy): domain Eukaryota; kingdom Metazoa; phylum Chordata; class Chondrichthyes; order Squaliformes; family Somniosidae; genus Somniosus; species Somniosus microcephalus. The sequence continues at coordinate 893,021 of NW_028225212.1, read as the reverse complement.
GCCCTGGTAACATCCTGGTGAACCTCCTCTGCACCCTCTCCAACACGATCACATCCTTCCTGTGGTGTGGCGACCAGAACTGCACACAGTATTCCAGCTGTGGCCTAACCAGTGTTTTATACAGCTCCATCATAATCTCCTTGCTCTTATATTCAATGCCTCGGCTAATGAAGGCAAGTATCCCATATGCCTTTTTTACCACCTTATCCACCTGTTCCGCCGCCTTCAGGGATCTGTGTACTTGCACACCCAGATCCCTCTGACCCTCCATCTTGCCTAGGGTCTTACCATTCATTGTGTATTCCCTTGCCTTGTTAGTCCCCACAAAGTGCATCACCTCGCACTTTTCCGGGTTAAATTCCATTTGCCACTGTTCCGCCCATCTGACCAACCCATCTATATCGTCCTGCAGACTGAGGCTACCCTCCTCGCTATTTACCACCCTACCAATTTTTGTATCATCCGCGAACTTACTGATCATACCTTTTACATTCATATCCAAGTCATTAATGTAGACCACAAACAGTAAGGGACCCAGCACCGATCCCTATGGTACCCCACTGGCCACAGGCTTCCAGTCACAAAAACAACTTCGACCATCACCCTCTGCCTTCTGCCACTAAGCCAGTTTTGTATCCAATGTGCCAAGGCACCCTGGATTCCATGGGCTCTTACCTTCTTGACCAGTCTCCTGTGCGGGACTTTATCGAAGGCCTTACTGAAATCCATATATACCACATCCATTGCGTTACCCTCATCCACACACCTAGTCACCCCCTCAAAAAATTCAATCAAATTAGTCAGACATGATCTTCCCTTGACAAAGCCATGTTGACTATCCCTGATTAATCCTTGCCTCTCCAAGTGGAGACAAATTTTGTCCCTCAGAATTTTTTCCAATAATTTTCCTACCACTGATGTTAGGCTCACTGGCCTGCAGTTCCCCGGTTTTTCCCTACTTCCCTTCTTGAATAATGGTACTACATTAGCGGTTCTCCAGTCCTCTGGCACATCCCCTGTGGCCAGAGAGGTCCTGAATATATGTGTTAGAGCCCCCGCAATCTCTTCCTTTGCCTCACACAGCAGCCTGGGATACATTTCATCCGGGCCTGGGGATTTATCCATTTTTAGGCCAGCTAAAACCGCCAATACCTCCTCCCTCTCGATGTTAATATGTTCGAGCACATCACAGTCCCCCCGCCCTATTTCTATGTCTACATCGTCCTTCTCCATAGTGAAAACAGATGCAAAAATTCATTTAGAACCCCTCCTACATCTTTCGGCTCCACACACAGATTGCCACTTTTGTCCCTAATGGGCCCTATTTTTTCCCTAGTTATCCTCTTACCCTTAATATACTTATAAAACATCTTAGGATTTTCCTTTATTTTGCTCGCCAGTGTTATTTCATGGCCCCTCCTTGATCTCCTAATTTCTTTTTTAAGTATCCCCCTGCACTTTTTGTACTCCTCTAGGGCTTCCTCCGTCTTTAGCCTTTTGTATCTGCCAAAAGCCCTCCTTTTTTTCCTAATCCATTCTCGTATATCCCCTGACATCCAAGGTTCCCTGTGGTTTTTGGAACCACCCTTGACCTTTACGGGAACATGTTGCCATTGTATGATCTCAATCTCCCTTCTGAAAGCCTCCCATTGCTCCGATGCGGATTTTCCTACAAGTAGCTGATCCCAGTCCATTTTGGCCAGATCCTGCCTTATCCTATTAAAATCGGCCTTCCCCCAATTTAGAACCTTTATTTCCGGCCCATCCATGTCCTTTTCCATGACCACCTTAAATCTTACCATATTATGGTCACTGTCACCAAAGTGCTCACCTACTAGCACTTTTTCCACTTGGCCAGCCACATTCCCTAGAATTAGTTCCAGTACCGCCCCCTCTCTTGTAGGACGTTGTACATGCTGGCTCAAAAAGCTCTCCTGGACGCACTTTAAGAATTCTACACCCTCTGAGCCTTTCACACTCTGACTATCCCAGTTAATATTGGGGAAGTTGAAATCCCCCATTATTATTACCCTATTATTTGCACATTTCTCTGAGATTTGCCTACATACCTGTTCCTCTATCTCCCCCTGACTGTTTGGAGGCCTATAGTACACTCCCAGCAAAGTGCTTGCCCCCTTTTTGTTTTTAAGCTCCACCCATATGGCCTCATTAGAGGAACCTGCTAATATATCATCCCTCCTTACTGCAGTAATTGACTCCTTAATTAATATTGCGACACCCCCTCCTCTTATACCTCCCCCTCTGTCTCGCCTGAAGATTCTGTACCCCGGAATATTGAGCTGCCAGTTTTGCCCCTCCCTCAACCATGTCTCCGTGATAGCAACAATATCATACTCCCATGTGTTTATCAACACCTTCAGTTCATCCACCTTATTTGCAAGACTCCTTGCATTAAAATAGATGCCATCCAGCCTTGCCCTTACATGTTTGCCCTGTCTACCAAGCTGACTTGTTTTTTTTCTCTATAATTGGCAGCACATCACCCCCTATTTCAGCTCCCCTCTGTATCCCATCCCCCTGCCAAGTTAGTTTGAACCCCCCCCAACAGTGCTAGCAAACCTCCCCGCAAGGATATTTGTCCCGCTCTGGTTCAGGTGCAACCCGTCCGACTTGTACAAGTCCCACCTTTACCAGAAGCAGGCCCAGTGATCCAGGAAAGTAAAACCCTCCCCCCTACACCAACTCCTTAGCCACGCATTCATCTGCTCTATCCTCCCATTCCTATACTCACTAGCATGTGGCACTGGGAGTAATCCAGAGATTACAATCTTTGAGGTCCTGCTCTTTAATCTGTTACCTAGCTCCCTAAATTCTTGATGCAGGACCTCATCTCCCTCCCTTCCTATGTCGTTGGTCCCAATGTGGACCACGACCTTTGCCTGCTCACCCTCCCCCTTAAGAATGCCCTGCAGCCGCTCAGTGACATCCCTGACCCTGGCCCCAGGGAGGCAACAAACCATCCTAGAGTCACGTTTGCGGCCACAGAAACGCCTATCTGTTCCCCTTACGATAGAATCCCCTACCACTATTGCTCTCCCACTCTTTTTCCTCCCTTCCTGAGCAGCAGAAGCTTCCCTGGTGCCAGGAAGCTGGCTGCTGCTGCCTTCCCCTGGTAAGTCATCCCCCTCAACAGTATCCAACTTGGTATACTTGTTTGAAAGGGGGATGTCCGCAGGGGTTCCCTGCACTACCTGCCTGCCTTTGTTGCTCCACCTGATGGTCACCCCCTGTGCAGCCCTACCCTGAGGCGTGAACAACTCGCTAAACGTGCTATCCACAAGCCTCTCAGCATCGCGCATGCTCCAAAATTCATCCACCCGCAGCTCGAGCGCCGTAATGCGGTCTACAAGTAGCTGCAGCTGGATGCATTTCCCGCACACATGGTCGTCAGGGACACTGGCAACGTCCCTGACTTCCCACATGGAGCAAGAGGAGCAGAACACGGGTCTGAACTCTCCTGCCATGACTTACTCCTTTAATTAATTAAAAAATTTATTCAATACCCCAGTTACAGGTATACTCTAGGGCGCTTTATTTACCAACTGTCTCCACTACACCAGAGACCCGAGAAATTTAACACCACAGAAGTCAAGCTTGTATTGAAAAGAGAGAAATACTCACCAACCAATCACTTACCTGCTCCCTGGTGACGTCACACTCTGATTACTTTTTACCTCTCTCTCCGCTGCTGAGTTGGTATGCCTCGCTGCTCTCCGGTTTTTATACCGGGCTCCGACTCACTGCTCCCGCTGGTCCCGACTGGTCTCGGGCCTCGCTGCTCTCCGGTTTTTATACCGGGCTCCGACTCACTGCTCCCACTGGTCCCGACTGGTCTCGGGGCTCGCTGCTCTCCGGTTTTTATACCGAGCTCCGACTCACTGCTCCCGCTGGTCCCGACTGGTCTCGGGGCTCGCTGCTCTCCGGTTTTTATACCGGGCTCCGACTCACTGCTCCCGCTGGTCCCGACTGCTCTCGGGCCTCGCTGCTCTCCGGTTTTTATACCGGGCTCCGACTCACTGCTCCCGCTGGTCCCGACTGGTCTCGGGCCTCGCTGCTCTCCGGTTTTTATACCGGGCTCCGACTCACTGCTCCCGCTGGTCCCGACTGGTCTCGGGCCTCGCAGCTCTCCGGTTTTTATACCGGGCTCCGACTCACTGCTCCCGCTGGTCCCGACTGGCCTCGGGCCTCGCTGCTCTCCGGTTTTTATACCGGGCTCCGACTCACTGCTCCCGCTGGTCCCGACTGGTCTCGGGCCTCGCTGCTCTCCGGTTTTTATACCGGGCTCCGACTCACTGCTCCCGCTGGTCCCGACTGGTGATCTACCAGGACTAGGCAGTACTTATAGCCTCCCTGGGCGGTGGGCAGGGGCCCAATGTAGTCGACCTCTATCGACTGGCATGGTCCCTCTACCCTCCTGACGTGTCCCATGGGTACCTTCCTTTTGTGGGGGTCAGGGTTGTTAGCAGCACACACCAGACAGCAGGCGCAGAACACGCGGACATCTTCCCTGAGTCCTGGCCATCATCCCGCCTTTTCCACCCGCTGCCAGGTGGTCTCAGGCCCGGGATGCCCCGCTCCTGGACCCCCATGGGCCAGTTGAAGGAATTCCCTCCGGTGTTGCTGTGGTACCACCCATTGTTCTCCCCTAAACAGCATGCCTTCTTTCACAGTGAGGGCTGCTGTGCCGTAAGGGCCCTCTACCTTTTTCCCCTCAGTCACTGCACTGAGGACTGCCTTGAGGACGGGGTCTTGGGCTGGGACCGTCTTAAGGTCTGGGGCTAAAGCTACCCCTGCACTCCCTGGTGTCCCGTCCCTACCCCTGACTGCTGCTATGTGTCTGGACCCATATGGGTCCCAGAAAGTGCCTGTGCAGGCACCCTCCTTAGCTAGCATGTCAGCCTGCTGGTTGCACTGACTACGGGGTTCTGTGGAGGAATGGGCTTTCACCTTATGGATGAAAACCTCCCCTTCCTCCCCCACTGCTGCTAAGATTTTCGCCAGCAGGTGTTTCACCGTGAGGGGTCTCCCATCGGCAGAGGTGTATCCGCGGCGGGACCAGATCGCCAGATACTCCGTACAGGAATTGCACATGAACATGCTGTCCGAGCAAATCGTGTGTGGGGTGGGGAAAATTTCGGGGTGTGTAACAACGTACACTACCCTGGACAGTTCAGCCTGCTGGGCGCTCATGGTGCTGGGGAGCTTAATTGCCAGGGCAATGTTTGCCGCTGGGTCATAAACTCCACACCCTGTGAGTCGCTCACCAGCAGATTCCATGCTGGAGCCATCCACGTAGATTTCACGGCCTGTGGGGTGTATCCCGGCTCGCAAACCTATGTCCACTTTCCAAACCCCTTCTATGGAACACCGGTGGGCTGTTCAAGGATATACCAAGTTGGCTGCGAGCTTTGGCTCGCAGAGCCCTTTTACCTTTAGGTCCATCTGTGAGAGGAACAGGGTCCAGTGGGCAATGCGGGCACTGCTCACTGTCCCATCCTTGATCCTCCCATCCAGGAGCATCTGGGTGGGTGTGTGATGGGTGAGGAGGGTGATGGGAGAGGTGCCTGTGAAGATCAGTGATCTTTTCACAGCCCAATGTGTGGCCAAGAGGTGCCTCTCACAGTTGGAGTACCTCTTCTCCACATCCATGATTATCCTGGAGGAGTAGACCACCGGCCTCAGCCTGCCGTGCCACTCTTGGAGCAGCACAGCACTCAGGCTGCCCCCGCTGGCTGCTACCGCCAGGAAGAACACTCTTCCCCCATCTATGGCCCCTAGAGCTGGTGCGGTCTGCAGGTCTTTCTTGAGCCTGACAAATGCTGCCTGGCAACCCTCATCCCAAGCCCACTCCACTCCCCTGTGTAGGAGTCAGAGCAGAGAGGCTGCTGTGGCTGCATAGTCCTCAATAAACTCTCTGCAGTGCCCAGTTAGCCCTAGAAACTACCTCACACCCGTGACTGTGTTGGGGACTGGTAACTCCTGCACCGCTTCCCTTCCAGCCTTATCTATGGCCCTTTCCCCAGCGCGTATGGCCAGGCCCAGGAATTTCACCTCCTGCTGGCCGATCTGCGCTTCCTTTGGGTTTACTTTAAAACTTTGCCTGAGCAGCTCCAGCAGTTCAGCCGTAGTGGGCCATGCTCCTCTCTTGTGTCAGTGAATAGGAGCAGGTCATCCACATATAGTACCAACTGCCTGGGCAGGCTGAAATCCTTTAAACTGTTTTCCATGCACTGGTGGAAGATGCTGGGGCTATTGTGGAAGCCCTGAGGCAAACATTTCCAGGTGTACTGTTGCCCTTTAAAAGTAAAGGCAAACTTGTACTGATCCTCCCTCCTTAAAGGGATGGACCAAAACCCGTTGGAAAAATCCAGCACCTTGAAAGTAGTTGCGGATGCTGGGATACTTCCTATCAGGTCGGCAACTGCTGCTACCGTGGGTGCACAGACTGGGATGTTGCTGTTGAGCACCCGATAGTCCACCGTGGCCCTCCAGGAGTTGTCCGGCTTTCTAACCAGCCACAGTGGAGAGTTTACGTGGGTGGCTATCGGTCTCAGTGCCCCGTGCTGTACCAAGGAGGACATGGCTGCTTCCATGTCTGGCTCTTCTTCCCTGGGGAAGTTGTACTGTTTCTGTGGTCGGGCCATGGTGTCCCCGTCTACGCTGACCTCAAACCAGTTGACCCTCCCACAGTCATGTTTGTGTGTGGCAAATGTGGCTAGGTGGGCTTGCACAAATGCCTGGAACTCTTTTGGGGTATTGCTGACCAGGAGCTCAAGGTTATAACCCTCTTTAGGCTTCATGGTGCACAGTGTCACCTTCCCTTCTTTCCCTGGGATGACTACTACACCGCCTTCCTTTCCTGTACTTGCCCCCATAGGCAATGGTTTATTAAATCCACCAGGATCCTGTGGCCTACAATAAAGTCGGCTCCCAGGATCCTTTTTCCACCCTCCTGTTCCCACTTCATTAGGATACAGGTCCACTTAGAGCGGAGCATACATAAATGAATGGAGAGCGGGATGGAAAATGAGCCGGCCAGTTCTCGGCCTGTGAATCCTGACAGGCTGTATGGGACCCCGCTAGATAGAGGAGAGGTGGTGGGGTTAGCTGAATGGATCACGGTGCATGATGTCCCCGTGTCCAACAGATAGGTCCCCTTTACCTATTCTACCTCCATCTCCACGAGGGGTCTCTTCCATGAATTGTACCGAAGGGAACACAGGTAAACAGGCTGCGCTGGCTCTAGTCAGGGCTGTGGGTTGGATGGGGCTGACGGGATCAGAGCACTGGTAGCAGCTGCTACTCTCCCCTGGCCAGTCAATATGGACCTCATGGCATCCAGAAATGACTCGACCGCGGCGGGAGGGATTCCTGTCTCTGTCTTTTGGGCTGGGGCTGTGGAATTCTTTCCCTTGTTATCCTTCCAAGGGTTTTTGCATTCTTTCCTCCAGTGTCCATCCTTCCCACACCCGTAACAGTTGAGCTTTGTGCTAGAAGGGTTATTCCCTTCCTGATGCCACTCCTTCCTACCCTGTCCGGGTTTTACCTCATGCACCTTCCCCTTAGGTGGGTGTGCATCGGTTCCCCTACCGTTCTTATAGGCTAGGGTCAACTGTCTGATCACCGTAAGTTCGGTGGTCAGGGGATTCCTAGGGTCGAACCAGATTTCCGCCTTGGCCCGGACCTGTGGCAAGCTGTTTGCCACCAGGCAGCGGAGCCAGTGGGCCAGCTGATCCCGGTTCAGGAGTGCCCGGTTAGGTGCCCCAGGACAGGCGCTCCTATACACCGGCCATAACCTGTCCATGAAAGCCTGCGGGGCTTCCCCTGCGAGCTGCTAGCCTTCTCCACACAGGAGAAAGGACTTCCCTCATTCATCCTCATGGCCTCCAGAACTTGATCCCTGAGCTCCTCATACCCGCACTGCCCCCTCTTACACTCGTCAGAGAGGGATTGGAGGAGCTTACTCTCCAAAGAGAACAGCAGCATTTTGACCTGCTCAGCATCATCGCACTCATTGACGCTGGCTGCCTGTTCCACTTCCCTGAAGTGGGCCGAGGGGCCCCCTTTTTCGGTGAGCTTTGGGATATGGCTCACCATAGCCCTAAGCTGTTGGGTGCCGTAGGGTAATACAAACTGGTTTTGGAGGAGTCCCTCGTCCTCGCCATTAACGGGTGGGCATAACCTCTGATGCCAGGCTGGGCACATCGGCCCCGGTTCCGGCCTCTCATGTGGGGGTTGTTCCACCTCCACATCTACCTCTGACTCCAACCCCCACTTGCTGCCAGACCTCGCTAAAACCTGGCGCTACAGGTGGTGGTCGTGTGACCTCCTGTTCCTCAACCGGGTCATCCCTTGGCACTACCTGTGGCGTCTGAACCGTTCTCCCCTCGTTCCCTGTAAAATCCGCCTGGCCTGCCTTCGAGCTTATTCGGCACACCATGCCCTTTGCCCTCCTTCGGGCGAGGCTCAGATTCTCTATCTTTTCCTTGCAGGGGCCATGATCTGCATCTTCAAACCCCTATTCTCTCGCTAACTTATAGGCTGCCTTTACTTCTTTTACTTTCTCCTCCTGCTCTCTTACTTGTCTCGCTAGGCGGGCGTTCTTTTCCCGCAAACTCAACTCACTGCTCTTGGCTTCGGTGACCTGCCACTGTAGGTATTCCAACCTGGCCTTATGTTCTCCCATTAACTGTACCCTTTCCTGATTCAGGGCCTACAATGCTACCGGTAACTTCTCCCCTGCTAGAGCCTTGTCCTGGACCTCCAGGGCTGACTCCCTTATCTCGGCTGCCTGTGCTGTAACGAGCCTGTCCAAAAGCTGGACCTGCTTCTTGAAGCACACCAGCCAGACTGCTTTCTCTGGGGATTTCTTGTGCTCCTTCCCTTCTGTCCACTTAGCTGCGGCATCTACCGGATGCCAAGCCTTTAACAGTTTGGTGATCCACTTCTTTGTGATATTCACCTTGCTGAACACATAATCAGAAATCCTTTCCTCCATCATGGTTTGCTCTTCCGAACCATTGTCTACTGGATCGCACCCCTGTTGCCGGTGTCCTGCCGCGGTCGCCATTTCTGTAGGGGGTAGCATGTGCCCAGTCAGCTCTGCCCCCGACTGTCTCTGAGTGGTTCGAATCGCTCCCACACCCCTGGGTTCTAGACACCGGACTTAGGTACAGGCCGCGATACAGTAAATAGAGCAGACAACTGGTTTGGTACAAGATAACCGTAATTTTATTAAAGGCACAATAAAATCACAACACTGAAGATTACTAGAATAATTACAGGCATATAAAATTACACTTACTTGGGAATGGGGAACACATGGCACATCGAGGGAAACAAACACATTAAAATCCCCCTACCCTTGTCCCACCCCCAATACCTAAATAGATTAAGCTATGGGAGGCCAGCGATTCATGCTCACCAATGGGGTTCCTTTTACGGTTCAAAACCTGTCAATCAAGCCGGTTGTGGTTTTGGGGTTCACTCTTGTTGTCCTTTGGGGCCTGCCGTCGTCATGTGGTCCCAGGGCACGGCGGTGGAGTCATCTGTGTAACGTACCCTCCTTTTCCTCAGTTAGAGAATAGGGAGTAAAGTCTTTGTTGGGTACTTTACCTTGCAGAAATGGTTGTTCTTCTGGTGGTGGTTTGGTCGCCGCCGGTTTTGTTGCGGTTGGGGTTCAGTTGGCGCTTTATATTGTTAGCTTGCTTTTCCTACCCATGCTTCAAACGCCAGCTTATTGTGCCCGCTTGTCCCCAACGCTTCTTTTCGCTGCCCTTCTCTGCTTATCGTTTTTTACCGTTTGTCTTGTCTCGCCTTCCCGTTTGTGGCCCCGTGTGTCCTGTGTGTGTTCGAATTCGGGTCCCGTTCTCCTCCCGCGTCTGGCCCCCGGTGTTGTAATTGGCATCCTTGGTGTCGAGCAGTGCCGGGAGGGAGGAGAGGAAGAAGAGAGCCAGCGAATAGGCAAGAGACAAGAGACCTTGGCTACCGTTGGGCCTACAATTATACCCGGTTCTTCACCCCTTATCTGCGCGCCAAATCAGGTCAGTTCTTTGTTTAATTTTGGCGGGCTCGTCTAAAGTGATTACAGTCAGCCACTTTAACTGTTTTTTTGGGTGGTTGTCTCCTTGTTTAATGGCTTCAATATCCTGGCTGCTTGTTATTTATGAAATTTAATCATCTTTTCCTGGCTTGGTAGCTACCTTGAGCTGTTACCGATTATTTATGCAAAAGGTTAATGGCCTCAAGATTAGGTCCATCCTGAATCGATCTGTTTCAAGATGAAACCGGCACCCAGCTACCGACCATAGAGCACATATACCAGAAACGCTGTTTACGGAGGTCATGGACCATCATCAAAGACCTTACCCACCCCAGCCACAGTCTGTTCGCCCTCCTGCCATCTGGGAGATGCTACAGATGCATTCGCACCCGAATGACCAGATTTAGGAACAGCTTCTTTCCCAGGGCTGTCATCCAACTGAACTCCACAAATAAACTCTAAAGCCTGCACATCTGCCAATGCACTTTATTATGTTTATGTTAATGTATTACAAGCCAAATGAATGTTGAATGTTTAAATGTCTTAATCTAAATGTACACTCTCGGGAGCCGCAAGCCTACATTTCGTTGTACTGCACTTGTGCACTAACAATGACAATAAAGTTGATTGATTGATTGATTGATTGATATTCTGTGTTTACCTAGCTGTCTGACTTTAGAAATTGACAAAGTCTTTCACAGATCCATACCTGTAAGGTTTCGTTTCAGGATTTCAATGGGCCTGCCTTCTACAGGGCCTTGCATTTAAAACCCTGCAGGCCTTGGTCACGAGGTTTCAGAAGCCATTTCGGGTACTCTTTTTAATAACTGGTCCATATAGGGTCCCTTTATCCATAACTTTTGGGGAATGTGGGAATTTTGAAAACCCTACACTCTCTCGCTGTCTCTCTCTCTCTCTCGCTGTCTCTCCCTCTCTCTTGCTGTCTCTCTCACTCTCACTGTCTCTCTCGCTCTCACTGTCTCTCTCTCACTGTCTCTCACTGGGTTATTACCTGAGCCACGAGCGAATTTGGCTAGGATAAACAAAATTAAAGAGTTAAATGCGTGGCTCAAAGACTGGTGTGGGAGAAATGGGTTTTGCTTCTTGGGACACTGGCACCAATACTGGGACAGGAGGGAGCTGTTCCGTTGGGACGGACTCCACTTGGCCAGTGCTGGGACTAGAGTCCTGGCGAATCATATAACTAGGGCTGTAGAGAGGGCTTTAAACTAATTAGTGGGGGGGAGGTTTCTAGAGAGCAAATAATAGAAATGACAACAGAGAAGGTCATAGACTTAGGTAGCAGTGGGGGAATTAAAAAACAGAATGTGTCAGGAAGGGACAGAAGGTATGGAGCAATAAGTAAAGTACTAAAAAGGGAAAAAACAGGAACTAAGTGTTACAAAACATATTTGAAAGTTCTTTATCTGAATGCACGTAGCATTCGTAACAAAATGAATGAGTTAACGGCACAAATAACGACATATGGGTATGATCTTGTGGCCATTACAGAAACATGGCTGCAGGGTGACCATGACTTAAGAATTAAACATACCAGGTTATTTAACAATCAGGAAGGATGGGCAGGAAGGGAGAGGAGGTGGGGTGGCTATGTTAATAAAGGAAGGAATCACTATAATACAGAGAAATGATATTGGGTCAAAGGAGCAGGATAGTGAAACAGTTTGGGTGGAGATAAGGAATAATAAGGGGAAAAAAACACTAGTGGGTGTAGTCTATAGGCCTCCGAACAGTTGCAACTCTGTTGGACGGAGTATTAATCAGGAAATAGTTGAGGCTTGTAATAAGGGAACAGCTATAATTATGGGGGATTTTAATTATCATATTAACTGGACAAATCAAATTGGGCAGAGCAGCCTTGAGGATGAGTTCATTGAGTGTATTAGGGATGGGTTTCTTGAGCAGTATGTAACTGAACCGACCAGGGGGCAAGCAACCTTAGATTTGGTCCTGTGTAATGAGACAGGATTAATAAAAAATGTCCTAGTAAAGGATCCCCTTGGAATGAGTGACCATAACATGGTTTAATTCCATATTCAATTAGAGGGTGAGAAGGTTGGATCTCAAACAAGCGTGCTGAGCTTGAATAAAGGAGACTATGAAGGTATGAGAGCGGAATTGATTAGAGTGGACTGGGAAAATAGATTAAAGGGTAAGGCGGTACATGATCAGTGGAGTACATTTAAGGAGTTGTTTTACAACTTCCAAAAAAAGTATATTCCACTGAGGAAAAAAGGGTGTAAAAGAAAAGATAGCCATCCGTGGCTAAGTAAAGTAATTAAGGATAGTATCCGACTAAAAACAAGGGCATATAAGGTAGCCAAATCTAGTGGGAGGATGGAAGATTGGGAAGTCTTTAAAAGACAGCAAAAAATAACGAAAAGATTGATTAAGAAAAGGAAGATAGATTATGAAAGTAAATTAGCAAAAAATATAAAAACAGACAGTAAAAGTTTCTATAGTTATATAAAAAGAAAAAAGGTGGCTAAAGTAAATGTTGGTCCCTTAGAGGATGAGACCGGGAAATTAATGGTGGGAAACATGGAGATGGCAAAAACACTGAACAATTATTTTGTATCAGTCTTTACAGTAGAGGACACTAAGAATATCCCAACACTGGACAAACAGGGGGCTCTAGGGGGGGAGGAACTAAATACGATTAAAATCACTAAGGAAGTGGTACTTGGTAAAATAATGAGACTCAAGGCGGATAAATCCCCTGGACCTGATGGCTTGCATCCTAGGGTCTTGAGGGAAGTAACGGTAGGGATTGTGGATGCATTGGTAATAATTTTCCAAAACTCACTGGACTCAGCAAAGGTCCCGGCAGATTGGAAAACTGCTAATGTAACACCCTTATTTAAAAAGGGTAGTAGGCAGAAGGCTGGAAACTATAGACCTGTTAGCCTAACATCTGTGGTTGGTAAATGTTCGAGTCCATTATTAAGGAGACAGTAATGGGACATTTGGATAAACATAATTTAATAGGACAAACTCAGCATGGTTTCATGAAGGGGAAGTCATGTTTGACAAATTTGCTGGAGTTTTTTGAGGAAGTAACATACAGGGTGGATAAAGGGGAACCAGTGGACGTAGTGTATTTAGACTTCCAAAAGGCATTTGACAAGGTGCCACACAAAAGATTATTGCTCAAGATAAAAAATCATGGGATTGGGGGTAATATTCTGGCATGGTTGGAGGATTGGCTCTCTAACAGAAAGCAGAGAGTTGGGATAAATGGTTCGTTCTCAGATTGGCAACCAGTAACTAGTGGTGTTCCGCAGGGGTCCGTGCTGGGTCCCCAACTCTTTACAATCTATATTAACGATTTGGAGGAGGGGACCGAGTGTAACATATCAAAGTTTGCAGATGATACAAAGATGGGACGGAAAGTAGTGAGTGAGGAGGACATAAAAAACCTGCAAGGGGACGTAGACAGGCTAAGTAAGTGGGCAGAGATTTGGCAGATGGAATACAATACTGGAAAGTGTGAGGTTATGCACTTTGGCAGGAATAATCATAGAGCAAGTTATTATCTTAATGGCAAGAAACTGGAAAGTACTGTAGTACAAAGGGATCTGGGGGTCCTGGTGCACGAAACTCAAAAAGTTAGTATGCAGGTGCAGCAAGTGATTAAGAAGGCCAATGGAATGTTGGCTTTTATTGCTAGGGGGATGGAATATAAAAACAGGGAGGTACTGCTGCAGTTGTACAAGGTATTGGTGAGACCGCACCTGGAATACTGCATACAGTTTTGGTGTCCATACTTAAGAAAAGACATACTTGCTCTCGAGTCAGTACAAGGAAGGTTCACTCGGTTAATCCCGGGGATGAGGGGGTGGTCATATGAGGAGAGGTTGAGTAGATTGGGACTCTACTCATTGGAGTTCAGAAGAATGAGAGGCGATCTTATTGAAACATATAAGATTGTGAAGGGGCTTGATCGGGTGGATGCGGTGAGGATGTTCCAATGATGGGTGAAACGAGAACTAGGGGGCATAATCTTAAAATAAGGGGCTGCTCTTTCAAAACTGAGATGAGGAGAAACTTCTTCACTCAGAGGGTGGTAGGTTTGTGGAATTTGCTGCCCCAGAAAGCTGTGGAAGCTACTTCATTAAATAAATTTAAAACAGAAATAGATAGTTTCCTAGAAGTAAAGGGAATTAAGGGTTACGGGGAGCGGGCAGGAAATTGGACATGAGTCTAGGTTCGGAATGGGCATGGCCCTGTGGGTAGTGGAGTGGGCCCAGGGGCCGTGTAGCCTTGTTCTGCTCCTACTGTGTTTTAATTCTGTGTTAGATTTCAGGAGATGGTTTTATTCCTGTTCCTGGCTGGGGTGGAGATCGCCTTTACAGAAGGTAAGTACTGTAGAAAATATAGGGACAGAGTGATCTCCTGGAAGAATTTCGATCGCCTAGATGGGTCGGAGAGGAATTTCCCAGATTTTTTTCTCCCAAATTGGCCATTGGGTCTTTATCTGGTTTTTCGCCTCTCCCGGGAGATCACATGGGTTCTGGTGGATGCACAGTGATAGAAGATTTGAGGTTAGGATCAGATCAGCCATGATCTTATTGAATGGTGGAGCAGGCTCGAGGGGCCGATTGGCCTACTCCTGCTCCTATTTCTTATGTTCTTATGTTCTTATGTTCTCTCTCTCTCTCTTGCTGTCTCTCCCTCTCGCTCGCTGTCTCTCTCACTCTCGCTGTCTCTCTCGCTCTCACTGTCTCTCTCTCGCTGTGCTGTCTCTCTCGCTGTCTCTCTCTCTCTCTCTCGCTGTCTCTTTCTCTCGCTGTCTCTCTCTCGCTGTCTCTCTCTCTCACTGTCTCTCTCTCTCTCACCGTCTCTCTCTCGCTCTCTCGCTGTCTCTCCCTCTCTCGCTGTCTCTCCCTCGCTTGCTGTCTCTCTCTCTTGCTCGCTGTCTCTCCCTCGCTTGCTGTCTCTCTCTCTCTCGCTGTCTCTCTCTCTCGCGCTGTCTCTCTCTCGCTCGCTGTCTCTTTCTCTCACTGTCTCTCTCTCTCTCGCTGTCTCTCTCTCTCTCACCGTCTCTCTCTCGCTCTCTCGCTGTCTCTCCCTCGCTTGCTGTCTCTCTCTCTTGCTCGCTGTCTTTCCCTCGCTTGCTGTCTCTCTCTCCCTCGCTGTCTCTCTCTCTCTCCTTGTCTCTCTCTCACTCGCTGTCTCTTTCTCTCGCTGTCTCTCTCTCTCTCGCTGTCTCTCTCTCTCTCTCTCTCTCGCTGTCTCTTTCTCTCGCTGTCTCTCTCTCTCGCTGTCTCTCTCTCTCTCTCGCTGTCTCTCTCTTGCTGTCTCTCTCTCGCAGTCTCTATCTGACTCTCTCTCTCTCTGTCTCTCTCTCTCTCGCTGTCTCTCTCTCGCTGTCTCTCTCTCTCGCTGTCTGTCTCTCTGTCGCTCTCGCCATCTCTCTCTCTCTCTCGCTGTCTCTCTCTCTTCTCGCTGTTTCTCTCTCTCGCTGTCTCTCTCTCACTCTCTCTCTCTCTCCCTGTCTCTCTCTCTCTCACTGTCTCACTCTCTCACTCTCTCTCGCTGTCTCACTCTCTCTCTCTCACTCACCTGTAATGTATGTAATGTATATATACCTTGAGAACTACTTTTTACAGCTCCTGTATACTGTAGTACCGGCAGTGACCACACCTGTATATAAACCTGAGTAGTGATCTGTAGAGTTAGTTCTAGAGTAACCCTCATTCAGTAAACACCTGTTGAATCGTTCCCTGCAGTCTGTTGTCTGATTATTGCAGGACACAACATTAAGATACACGGATCTAACATTGGCGACGAGGCAGATTCGAACCTACCTGCAACTCTGCATCACCTCCCAGGGATTCGCTCCTGAAGAACAGTGGAACAAGGTCGAGTCCAGAAGCACGGGCGTCGACCATGGGCAACCGCCCAGTCATCCAGCGGAGATTTGAGCATTGCAGGGGAGGCTGTCGAGAGCCAGGCTTGGCTTTCCAGTCAAGGTGGTCCAGCAAAACGGGCTGGCAACAGGTACTGCACAGACCCTTCCCGGACAGTGATGGGCTAGAGCCCGACTGAGCAGCACAGAAAAAGGCTGAGCAGCGTCGACGGGGGAGAGAGAGAGGGCAGAGCGCATAGGGCGCAGCCGGTGTTCAGGACCGAGTGGCGTCAACGAGGGAGAGAGACGAGAGAGAGCAGAGCGTAGCCGGTGTTCAAGGGCCGAGCAGCGTCAACGGGGGAGAGAGGCGCGCAGGAAAACACGAGGCGCTGCCATTGCCATGAGGACCGCAGAGAGCGGCGTTGGCAGCAGCACACAAAACCCACAGGGCGTCGCCATTTGCCACGAGGACCGCCGTGAGCGGCGTTGGCAGCAGCGCGGGAGACGCTATTTTAAGCAGCAGCGGGGAAGAAAGGAAAGCGCGGGAGACGCCATTTTAAGCCGCAGCGGGGAAGAAAGGAAAGCGCGGGAGACGCCATTTTAAGCCAGTCTAACCACACCCAAAAATGCCGAAGAGAGGCAGTATCACAGCGTTCGACAATGAAGTCGAAGATTGGACGACATATGTCGAACGCATAGAAGTATGCTGCAAGGCGAATGAAGTGCCAGATGACAAGAAAGCGCTGGTATTGTTGAATTCAATGGGTGCAAAAACGTATGGCTTACTACGAAACCTAGTAACCCAAGAGAAGCCAGTAGAAAAGGATTTTGAAAACATAGTGTCAATCCTACAGGACCACTTAAACTCCACACCGCTGCTGATAGCAGAAAGATTTAAGTTTCACAAAAGGAACCAGCATAAAGATGAAAGTAATGCTGAGTATTTAACGGAACTGCGCAAGCTATCGAAACACTGCCAGTTTGGAATGGGACTAGCAGATACTTTAAGAGACAAGTTTGTGTGTGGGCTTCAAAGTGAAGCAACCCAGAAACGGCTTCTATCAGAAATGGATCTTACGCCGGACAAGGCTTTCAGCATTGCAGTATCACACGAAGCAGCAGCATGGGGCGCTGCAGAGATACAACGGAGACCGCAAGAATATGGCACAAATGAAATGTCATACGGAACAGTGAAGTGCTATCGCTGCGGCAGAACAACACACGACCATAATGATTGCTGGTTCAAGGACAAATTGTGCAGACAGTGTGGAAAAGTAGGACACATAGCAAGAGCCTGCAGGTCGGGAAAGAAAACCAGCAGCAAGAAATCTCCACAGGAGAAGTACAAGAAGGTACATAAGGTGACGGAGAGTCGTGCAGACGAACAGAAGGGTGATACAGACACTGGAAGCAAGGAGCTGGGTTGTCTGAAACTACATAATGTGATCAAAATGGAGGATCACCAAACTATCTGGGTCACGCTCAAGATAGCAGGAGTCCAAGTGAAAATGGAATTGGACACAGGATCAGACCTAACAGTCATAAACCGAAGGGACTACAAGCGGCTATTCTCACATATAACCTTGAGAGATACAAAGATTGTCTTGAAGACGTACACGGGGCAAAAAGTCTACCCCAAAGGAAAAATACGGGTGAACGTTATATATAACGGCAAGGAAACACCAAAAATGGACCTATATGTATTGCCAGATGGAGGACCACCACTACTAGGACGTGAATGGATACGGAAGATACAGCTAGATTGGCATTCCATACAGGCACTGACTGTGGCTGACAAAAAGGATGACGATGTCACACCTGGGCGACTGTCAAAGATCCTAACTGATGCAAAAGAAGTGTTCCAGCAAGGACTCGGAACACTAAAAGGCATGACAGCGATGATTAATATTGAAGAAACGCAAGCCCAAAATTTTTTAAGGCCAGATCGATGCCTTATTCGATCCGCACAGCCGTCGAAGCAGAGCTGGAGAGTCTGGAACGTTCAGGTGTACTGTCCAAGGTAGACTGGAGCGAGTGGGCTACACCCATCGTCCCTGTGATGAAAAAGTCATTGAGCAGCACGCCTGGGGAACCAAGGAAGGTTCGCATCTGTGGGGACTTTAAGGTAACAGTGAACCCGGTCCTTCACACCGTACAATATCCACTTCCGCGGATTGAAGATATTTTCGCCTCGCTATCTGGAATGAAACGCTTCACTAAGATTGATCTGGCCCAGGCGTATCTGCAAATGGAGGTAGAAGAAGCATCAAAAAAATACCTCACAATCAACACCTATAAAGGTCTCTACCAATACAACCGGCTTTATATTCGGGGTAGCATCAGCTCCGGCTATTTGGCAGAGGGCAATGGAACAAGTCCTGCAAGGGATCCCAAGGACCCAGTGTTATTTGGACGATATCCTGGTCACAGGCGAAAATTACAGTGATCACCTTGCCAACCTGGAGCAGGTGCTCACTAGATTGCAAGAATATGGGCTCCGAGCTAACCGCCTCAAATGCGAGTTTTTTAGAAAACAGATCTCATATTGTGGCCACGTTATCGATAAAGAGGGGTTACATAAGTCCCCAGAGAAGATTGAGGCAGTAGTCAAGGCTCCAGCACCGGAAAATGTGTCACAACTGAGGTCGTTCCTCGGGCTGGTAAACTACTGCCATAAGTTATTGCCAAATTTGTCGACAATTCTACACCCACTGAACACCCTGCTGCAAACTGGGGTGCCATGGAAGTGGAGTGACGAATGTCGACGAGCTTTCCAGAAGAGTAAAACACTAAACACATCAAAAGAGGTATTCACAGAATCACAGAAACCTCACAGTGCAGATAGAGGCCATTTCGGCCCATCGAGCCTGCACCGACACATATCCCACCCCCGATCCCCGTAACCCCTACACCAACACATATCCCACCCTATCCCCGTAACCCCACGTAGTTAATCCCCCTAACACTAAGGGTCAATTTATCATAGCCAATCAACCTAACCTGCACATCTTTGGACTGTGGGAGGAAACCGGAGCACCCGGAGGAAACCCACGCAAACACGGGGAGAATGTGCAAACTCCACACAGACAGTCACCTGAGGCCGGATTCGAACCCGGGTCCCTGGAGCTGTGAGGCAACAGTGCTAACCACTATGCCACCGTGCTGCCCGTATTGGCCCATTACAACCCGGCATTACCAATTCGGTTGGCGTGTGATGCGTCACCCTACGGCATTGGAGCGGTGCTGTCGCACAAATTCTCGGACGGCTCAGAGAGGCCAAGAGCATTTGCGTCACGATCACTAACCTCAGCTGAGCGTAACTACGCCCAGATTGACAGGCAGGCCCTCAGCCTAGTGTGGGGAGTGAAAAAGTTCAATCACTATCTGCACGGGCAGAAGTTCACCTTGCTGACTGACCACCTACCACTTGTCTCCATCTTTAATCCAAAGAAGGGCGTTCCGGTAATGACTGCGCAACGGCTACAAAGATGGTCCCTTTTTCTAGGGGCGCACCAATATGAAATCGAGTATAAGGGCACGAAACAGCATGGAAACGCTGATGGGCTATCACGCCTGCCACTGCCTACTGCGGAGGAAGCACCAGCAGTGTATCCTGTCGAAATATTTCATTCGACTATAATTGAATGCTTGCCAGTAACTAACGCTGGTATAGAGAAGGAGACCCGAAATGACACGACATTGTCCCTGTATATGATTTGACGGTGAAGGGATGGCCAGCACATAGTGACTCACTGTTGCCAGCATTCTCATCCAGAAGAGAACAGCTGACAGTATGCCAGGGGACGTTGATGTGTGGATCCTGAGTGGTAATTCCACCCAAGTTAAGGGAAAGAGTGCTCAATGAGCTTCATGAAGGTCATCTGGGAGGGGTGAAAATGAAAAGCCTTGCTAAGGCTTATGTGTGGTGGCCGGGGATCGATCAGCAAATCGAGGAACTGACAAAGAGCTGCTCAGGATGACAGAAGGTCCAAAATGCACCACCGCATGCCCCTCTACACCCATGGGAGTGGCCCTCATCTCCATGGCAACAGGTGCATATTGATTTTGCTGGTCCATTCAGGGACTCAATGTTTTTAATAGCCGTGGATGCGCACTCGAAATGGCCTGAGGCCATCAAAATGTCCTCCACCACCACGGAGAAAACTATTGCAGTCCTACGGATCATTTTTGCCAGGAATGGCTTGCCAGAACAGATTTGCTCCGACAACAGACCACAGTTTGTGTCCGAAGAGTTCCGGAGGTTCTTGAAAAAGAATGGGGTAAGGCATTACACATCCGCCCCATATCATCCAGCCACAAATGGATTGGCTGAGAGGTTCGTACAAACCTTTAAGAAGGCAATAAATGCTATGTACAATGACGACATTCCGCTGCAGCACAAGGTGGACAATTTCCTGTTCGCCTACAGAAATGCGACACATGCAGTCACCAACCAGGCCCCGGCCATGATGTTCTTTAACCGAAGGTTGAGATCTCGTCTGGATTTGCTCAGACCAAATGTATGAAGAGATGTTGAGAGTAAGGAATTCCAGCACATCAATGAGAAGCCAACAAGGAGCTTCAATGTAGGGCAACCAGTCTTGGCCCGCGACTACCGAACAGAGAAATGGCAACCACGAACGATATGCACACGGCAGGGGCCACTAATGTACACAGTGGACATTGGGGAGCGCATCGTGAGACACCATGCTGACCAGATCCTAGAGTCACAGGAACGAGTCAACCCCATGTCTCGGTCATATGTACCTGGTGAAGAACCCAACGTACAGGTCGCATCTACCTCAGAAACAATAGCATTGGAAGCTGATGAATCAACTGACGACAGGGTGCTAGAATCGCCTCCGCACCAAGAGCGAGACACTCGGGAAAGGCGTTATCCAGAAAGAATCAAGAAGCCTCCCCAGAGACTGAATATATGAATGGACTATTTTCATATAACATTGTATATTAAAAATGTTAATTGTTAAATGAGTATTATGGTACTGTTAATCTAAAAGTGGAGGAATTTTAATGTATGTAATATATATATACCTTAAGGGAGAGAACTGCTTTTTACAGCTCCTGTATACTGTAGTACCGGCAGTGACCACACCTGTATATAAACCTTGAGTAGTGATCTGTACAGTTAGTTCTAGAGTAACCCTCATTCAGTAAACACCTGTTGAATCGTTCCCTGCAGTCTGTTGTCTGATTATTGAAGGACACAATATTAAGATACACGGATCTAACATCACCGTTGTAAGATTCGCAAAATTCCCACATTTTCCCCAAAGTTATTAACAAAAGGGGCCCTGCATGGACATTTTAAAAAGGGTACCCAAAAGATGGCATCCGCACCTCATGACCAAAAGCCTGCAAGATTTTAAAAGCTTGGACTCTGTGGCAGTACAAGCAGCTTTTGGGGAAATTGAAACTTTTGGCCGCCACCATGTTGGGAAGGTCGGTAGTGCTGCCCTTGCCTGCGCTCACTCCAGAGATATCGATGAGGCAGATCATGACGTCAATGATTGTGCAATGCTGATTTGATGCAATATGTGCCATTTTCGTCGTGGCCGCTCCATTTTGCCCCTTCGCTTAATCATGGCAAACTGACCATGCATTCAGCAATGGTAGTGTGGTGGATATGTAACTGGGCCAGTAATCCCGAGGCCTGGACTAATGATCCAGGGACGTGAGTTCAAATCCCACCACGGCAGCTGGGGAATTTAAATTCAGTTAATTTAATAAATCTGGAATAAAAAGTTAGTATCAGTAATGGTGACCGTGAAACTATCGAATTGTCGTAAAAACCCATCTGGTTCACTAATGACCTTGCATGAAGAAAATCTGCCATCGTTACCTGGTCTGGCCTATATGGGACTCCAGGTCTATAGCAATGTGGTTGACTCTTAACTGAACTCTGGAATGGCCAAGTAAGCCATACAGTTGTAACAAACCGCTATGAAAAACAATAAGAATAAAACCGGACGGACCACACGGCATCGACCTCGGCACTGGCTACAGACACGACAATGGCACACCCAGCCCAGTTGACCCTGCAAAGTCCTCACAAACAACTGGTGACTGGTGCCAAAATTGGGAGAGCTGTCCCACAGACTAATCAAACAACAGCCTGACATAGCCATACTCACAGAATCATACCTTTCAGACAATGCCCCAAACTCCTCCTTCACCATCCCTCGGTATGTCATGTCCCAGTGGCAGGACATACCCACCCGGGGTGGTGGCACAGCGGTATACAGTCGGGAAGGGGTGGCTCTGGGAGTCCTCAACATTGACTCTGCGTGGGCAAGGAAACCCCTGCTGATTACCACCTAACATACTCCCTCAGCTGATGAATCAGTACTCCTACATGTTGAACACCACTTGGTAGAAGCACTGAGAGTAGCAAGGGCACAGAATGTACTCTGGGTGGGGGACTTCAGTAACATTACTACTGGCTGAGTCCTGAAGGACATAGAAGCCAGTTTGGGCCAGCGACAGGTGGTGAGAGAACCAACACAAGGGAGAAACCTACCTGACCTCGTCCTCACCAATCTACCTGTCGCTGAAGCATCGGTCCATGACAGCATTGGTAGCAGTGACCAACCCAAAGTCATTGTGGAGGCGAAGTCCTGTCTTCACACTGAGGACAGCATCCATTGTGTTGTGTGGAACTACCACTGTGCTAAATGGGATAAATTCAAAACAGATCTAGTAGCTCAAAACTGGGCATCCATGGGCTGCTGTGGGCCATCAGCAGCAACATAACTGTATTCCACCACAATCTGTAACTGCATGGTCCAGAATATCTCTCACTCTACCATTTCCATCAAGCCAGGAGACCAACCATGGCTCAATAGGGAGTGTAGAAGAGCATGCCAGCATCAGCAACATGGGTACATAAAAATGCGGTGCCAACCTGGGGAAGCTGCACCACAGGACTGCATGCATGCTAAAAGCGGAAACAGCAGGCTATGGACAGAGCTAAGCGATCCCAGAATCAATGAATCAGATCAAACATCTGCAGTCCTACCACATCCAGTCGTGAATGGTGGTGGACCATTAAAACAACTAAGAGGAGGAGGAGGCTCCATGAATATCCCCATCCTCAATAGTGGTAGAGCCCAGCATGTGATTGCAAAAGACAAAGCTGAAGCATTTGCAACCATATTCTGCCAGAAGTGCCAAGTGGATGATCCATATCTGCCTACTCCTGAGGCCTGCACCATCAAAGATGCCAGTCTTCAGCCAATTCAATTCACTCCATGTGATATCAAGAAACGGCTGAGCGCACTGGATAGAGCAAAGGGTATGGGCCCTGACAACATCCCGGCTATCGTGCTGAAGACTTGTGTTCCAGAACTAGCTGCGCCTCTAGCCAAGCTGTTCCAGTACAGCTACAACATTGGCATCTATCCGACAATGTGGAAAACTGCCCAAGTATGTCCTGTCCACAAGAAGCAGGGCAAATCCAACCCAGCCAATTACCGCCCCATCAGTCTACTCTGTAAGATTCGCAATTTTCAGCAAAAATCACGCAAGAAAACTGGATAAAATAAGACTGTTTATTGACCAAAGTAAGCTTGCACAGAAAAACCTTTGATAAAAGGGCATACAAAATGGCCGCCAGGCCCCGTGATCAGTTTATGAACCATTTTATTTCTGTTACTGCAAGCCAGACAGGCTTGTGGATTGAAGACAGTGAGCCCACGAAAGCCAGTCTTTGGGAACCGAAACTCAGAGCAACAGCATATATATTCAATGGATTATAAGTACAGGATGGGGCCCATCAGGATATGGGCGGACAATGTAAAACCACTTATACCCATTTATCGTACAAAGGAAAAACCGTTTAGCAGCCATCAAGGAAAATGTCCGGACCGATCAATATGCGAACCGAGCCACGGTGACAATGCAAAAGACATTGAAAGACATTATCGGCCAGGAAGGCCAGTTTAAGTTATCGCCGGCTCCGTTACAAGACAAAGCGCCCCTGCAGAGATTTCTGCCCGCCAAAATTAATACAAAGACAGGACTATGATTTGGCGGGAGATAAGACTGTCCCAAAAGAGAATAACTATGGATTGAAAGTCCATCTAAGTTACTTCGGACTTCGGGTTACTTGAACAACTTCTTCTTCACTGCCATGGCTTCTTGTTGGGCGACTTCAGGCTTCCATTTCTTCAGGAACTTTCTTCTACGAGGAACGAACGAAGGGCGGACGGTGTCCGGATCGGCGCCTCTTCCACTTCGGCAGATCGATGAAAACGTTTTCGTCTTTTTAAAGACGGACGGTTTCGGTAAAAGGACAACGTGGTCGGTGTTCAGCCAAACAAGGCTCGGCCATGACGAGAAGACGACGAGGGTGGCCCGGGTACTGGGGTCGGGAGATCATCGACGACCCAGGCCGACGGAGAAGAAACCCTCTGGAGAACCGGCGATCGATGCCACAAGATTCTCCCATGTGCATAACCTGCATCTAGGTCTGCTCCATGAACAAAAACCCACGATTGTAGATCTCAACCTTAACGAGCGCTCATCGAGGCTGGGTCTACCCCACCGCCTCGAGGGAGGAGAGAATATCGACTGCGCCAGAAGTTTCCAAATCCACGTGACGACGGAAAGCGGTGCCAAAAGGGCTGCGAACCCCCTTTCTCGCGATTTTGAGAGTGGTGAGCATGATCCCAAGTTCCCCAGGTCGAAACTTAGTTTAGGTATAGGGGAGGGAGTTAAGGGAAATCGTAATGTGTTTCCCCTTTTACGATGTGCCGTGTGTTCCCCATTTCCATAGAGTCAAGTTCATAAATTTGTGCATGATTGTAGTAACTTTAATCTGTGCCTATGACATGTATTTTGTAATGCTTCAAACTGTTTAAAAATAAAAGCATCCATTTCGTGCTATTCAACCTGGTCTATTGAGTTCTTTCTCTGCACTACTGTTCTCTGCACCTAAGTCCAAGGTCTAGAACCGTAGGGGGAGTGGGTCAAACCACTCAAGGGTAATTATTGCACGAAGCCTGGCAGGAGACCAGAAAGAGCAAGAGAAACCCCCTACAGAAATGGCGACCGCGGCAGGACCTTGGCAGCAGGAAAGTAGTGTGTTAGATCAAGATCTGAATAAACGAAATGTGATGGATGAAAGAATAGCAGATTATGTTTTCGGAAAAGTCAACCTCACAAAACAATGGATATCTGATCTACTAAGGGATAGGCGCCCGCTAGACGCAGCCATCAAGTGGACAGCGGGTAGAGAGCATAAGAAATCTGTAGAAAAGGTGGTCTGGCTGATGTGCTACAAGAAGCAAGTCCAGCTTTTGGACCAGGTAGTTGCAGCACAGACAGTCCAGATCAACGGCTTGCTTAAAGGCGTAGAGGAAAAGGTTGCGGGAGGTCAAAAACTGATTGAATCGCTTGACGCGCTGAACCAGGAACGCCGCTCTGTAATTCGCTGCCACGAAACCCGGGTAGAATATTTAAAATGTCAGGTCGTTGAGGCCAAGGCCAGTGAAGGTAGAATGAGAGAGAGGTGTTCCCGTCTAGCCAAACAAGTAGATGCCCAAGAGGAAAAGCTCCTGGGAGCCAGGGCAGCATATAAGATGGCCATGGAGGATAGATCTGAGAACACTGACCACAGCACTTGCCGCCGGGAGCTAGAGGACCTGAGAAAGGCCCTAGCGAAGGCAAACGGGTTGGTGTGTCTCATAAATCCACCAGCGAGTCAGCTGTTGCTAGCCAAGGAATCCAAAAGACCGATTCCACAAGAGGCAGTTGGGGTACCAACCCCCGAACCTTCTGCGCCTCCTGCCTATGAGGAGTCTTGGACTCCGGGACAGGAGACGGAGACGGTAGAGGAAGAGAGCCCTGAGGTAGAGCAACCCCAGACAGTAAAGTCGGGGTCGGCGCCAATGTGTCCAACGAGACACCGGAGGATCGGTCCAAATGAAGAAAATGGCGATGACGGACCCCTTGAGAGTCAGATCATAATGCCTCATAGCGCACGACAGCTAAGAGAGATGATAAGTCACATCCCAAAACTCTCCGAGTCAGGAGATCCCTCCGTGCATTTCAGGGACGTGGAGCAGACCGCAGCAGTCAATGACTGCGACGGGGTTGAACAGTCTAAAATGCTGCTGTTCTCCCTGGACAGTTCGCTCCTCCAGTGTCTCCCTGACGAGAGCAAGAGAGGGCACAGGGACTATGAGTTGCTACGGGATGAGATTCTGGAGATCATGGGAGAGGGGGACGGAACTCCGTTCCTCTGTTTAGAAAAGACAGTGCAGCTAGAGGGAGAACCCCCACGGGTTTTCGCCGACAGGTTGTGGCCAGTGTATCGGCGCAGCTGCCCGGGCGGGCCGCCCCGGGCCGGGCTGGATGGCGAACAAAGGGCTCACTGGCTTCGGTGCCTGGTAGCAGGTTGCCTGCCAGTAGTGAAGGAACAGGCCAAAGCATGGTTTGACCCCACTAACGCCCGCTCCACGGAGGAAGTAGTACTAGATCAGCTCACGATCAGTTATAGAAACAACAAGGGCAAGAAAACGCCTGTTGTGAAAGGAAAGGTGCATGAGGTGAGACCCGCAGCCTCTGCTAAAAAGGAATGGCGTCAGGAGGGAAATCGCCATCCCCAAGCAAATAGCAGTTGTTACGGGTGTGGGAAGGAGGGTCATTGGCGCAAGGACTGTAGGAATCCTTGGAAGGATAAGAGGGAGAGAGCGTTCGCCGCAGCCCAAGATCAAGCCCAAGCCCGAGTCGCCAACGGCCCGAGAGTTTACCCAACACCAGCACAACCACAAGTGCAGGCCGCTGCCCCAACACCAGTCCAGAACCCGACCGTAGCCTCTGCCCCGAATAAAGGGGGTGGTGCGGTTGTGGACCCCGCTGCGATCGAGTCAGTCTTGGAGACTATGCGGTCTCTGATGACCTGGCAGGGGAAGGTAGCGGTTGCTAACAGCCCTATCGCCCCCGAGACCCCAGCCGAAACACCTAAATGACTGACGCCCGCGCAGCCCATCTACTTGTGCCCGCTCCGCTATGACGCTTGGAGAAGACCTGTGGTGGAGATGGAGGTGGAGAAACAAAGGGGTAGTTACCTGTTGGATACGGGAGCTTCGTGTACCATGATCCACACGGACAAACCTTTTGCCTCACCTCTGTCCGCCCAGGCTCCATATTTAGTAGCGGGTTTCACAGGTAGAGCACAGGCTGGCGCGCACTCCCTCCCGCTCTCCATTCAGTTGGGAGCGCTCCACACCACATGGACGTGCATCCTATTGAAGTGGAAAGAGGGGGGGGGGGAAAGGCATCCTCGGGGCTGATTTCTTGGTGGAACACGGGATCCTCGTGGACCTGAGAAATCACTGTCTCTGGGGAGCCGAGGGCAGTTTAGGTAAGGTAGTCGTAATCCCGGGGAAGGAAGAAAAGGGGGCCCTGTGCACTATGAAGCCATCAGGAGGTTACGATCTCGAGCTCATGATAACAAATGTCCCAACGGACTTGCAGGCGCGTGTGTCAGAAAATCTGACCGCGTTCGCCACCCACAAGCACGACTGCGGGAGAGTCACTGGGTTCGAAGTCAGCGTAGACGGGGACCCCATGATCCGACCCCAAAAGCAGTATAATTTCCCCAAGGAGGCAGAACCCGACATGGAGACAGCAATATCTTCATTGGTACAGCAGGGCGTGTTGAGGACGATAGCCAGCCACGTGAACTCCCCATTATGGCCGGTAAAGAAACCGGACAATTCGTGGAGAGCCACGGTGGACTATAGAGTCCTCAATAGTAATATCCCAGCCTGCGCGCCCACGGTAGCAGCAGTTGCAGACTTAATAGGGAGTATTCCAGCATCGGCGACCACATTCACGGTGCTGGACATCTCGAACGGTTTTTGGTCCATTCCGCTGCGGCGGGAGGACCAGTACAAGTTTGCCTTTACTTTCAAAGGGCAACAGTACACCTGGAACTGCTTACCACAGGGTTTTCACAACAGCCCCAGCATTTTCCATCAGTGCATGGCGGGGAGTTTGAAAGAGTTCAGCCAGCCCAACCAGATAGTGCAGTATGTGAACGACTTACTCCTGTTCACAGATACAAGGGAGCAGCACGGCCCACTGTTAGCCGAATTGTTGGAACTGTTAGAAAGGAAGGGTTTCAAAGTAAACCCAAAGAAAGCCCAGATCGGCCAGCAGGAAGTTAAATTCCTGGGTCTGGCCATCCGCGCTGGGGAAAGAGCCATAGATAAGGCCAGACGGGAATCTATACAAGATCTGCCGATTCCCAACACAGTAACGGGTGTAAGGTCCTTTTTGGGATTGACCGGGTACTGCAGAGATTTCATCGAGGACTATGCTGCCACAGCGGCCCCGCTACTTCGACTCTTACACAAGGGAGTCGAGTGGTCTTGGGACGAGGGGTGCCAGGCAGCATTCGAGAAGTTGAAAAGAGATCTGCAGACCGCGCCAGCCCTAGGGGCCATAGATGGGGGAGAGGAGTTCTTTCTGGAGGTAGCCGCTAGTGGGGACAGCCTGAGCGCAGTGCTGCTCCAAGAGCGGCACGGCAAGCTAAGACCAGTAGTTTATTCCTCCAGGGTGCTCACGGATGTGGAGAGGAGTTTCTCCAATTGCGAACGGCATCTCCTGGCCACGCATTGGGCTGTGAACAGATCAGTGATCTTCACAGGGACCTCTCCCATTACGCTCCTCACCCATCACGCCCCCACGAAGATGCTTCTGGACGGGAGGATTAAGGATGGGACCATAAGCGGCGCTCAGATTGCGCGCTGGACCCTCCTCCTTTCCCAGATGGATCTCAAAGTTAAAGGCCTCTGCGCGCCAAGGCTCGCAGCCAATATGGCATATCCCGGGACAGCCCATCAATGTTCCGTAGAAGGGGTATGGGAAGTTAACATAGGTTTACGGGCCGGGATACATCCCACGGGCCGCGAGATCTACGTAGACGGTTCTAGCACTGTAGCTGACGGCAAGCGACTCACAGGGTGTGGAGTTTATGACCCTGCGGCAAACATTGCCCTGGCAATTAAGCTCCCCAGCACTATGAGCGCGCAGCAGGCTGAACTGTCCGCGGTGGCGTACGTGGTTATCCACCCCGAGATTTTCCCAACCCCATACACGATTTGCTCAGACAGCATGTTCACGTGCAATTCGTGTACAGAGTACCTCGCCATCTGGTCCCGACGCGGGTACACCTCCGCGGACGGGCGGCCTTTAACAGTTAAGCCCTTGCTGGAGAAGATCCTAGCAGCTGTGGGGGAGAAAGGAGAGGTGTTCATCCATAAGGTGAAGGCTCACTCCATTACAGAACCCCGCAGTCAGGGCAACCAGCAGGCGGATGCGCTAGCCAGGGAGGGTGCCCGCAACGGCATTCTCTGGGACCCATACGAACCCGGACCCGTGGCGGCGATCCAAGGCAGGGAGGGAATTCCCGGGAACACAGGGGTGACATCGCCCCCAGACCTAAAGACCGTCCAAACCCTGGATCCCGCCCTAAAAGCAGTCCTAAAAGCCATCACAGAGGGCAAACAGGTAGAAGGTCCGTACAGTACGGCAGCCCTCACAGTCAAAGAAGGTATGCTGTTCCGAAAGGAGCAGTGGGTTGTGCCGCAGCAGCACCGAAGGGAATTCCTGCAATTGGCCCACGAGGGTCCAGGAGCGGGACACCCCGGACCTGAGGTCACCTGGCAACGGGTGGAGCAGGCGGGATGGTGGCCGGGACTTCGGGACGATGTCCGCGAGTTCTGCGCAAGCTGTCTTGTGTGTGCTGCTAACAACCCAGACCCCCACAAAAGGAAGGTGCCCATGGGGCACATCAGGAGGGTAGAGGGACCATGGCAGTCGATTCAGGTCGACTACATAGGGCCCCTGCCCGCTGCCCAGGGAGGCTATAAGTACTGCCTTGTCCTGGTAGATGTGTTCACCAAATGGGTAGAAGCCTTCCCATGCAGAACAGCTACGGCACTGGGTACTGCTAAGATCTTGATTCGGGAAGTGTTCTCACGGTGGGGACTCCCCCGTTTTGTAGAGTCCGACCAAGGGAGTCAGTTCACCGGTCAAGTAATGCAGAACGCCCTCAGGCTCTTGGGCATTGAGGGAAAGTGGCACGTAGCATACAATCCCCAGTCATCCGGGATTGTTGAGCGTATGAATCGGACCCTCAAGGAAAAGCTGAGGAAAGAGACAATGGGCTCGCCCCAGAAATGGGCGGAGGTCCTGCCTTTAGTCCTCATGGGGATCCGAGCCAGCCAGTCCAAAAGCACGGGGTATTCCCCGCACGAGTTAATGACTGGAAGGATCATGCGAACACCCACCCATGTGCTAGCCCTGGTGCTCACTGAGGGCCAGCTCCGAGAGGTGAAATGGGACAAATTCGCCCAAACCCTCTTGGAGCTCCTGAGACAGATTTATGGGCAGGCGGCTGGGAACATGGGAAGACAGCACCAGGGAAATAAACTGTTGTTGGAACCTCGGAAACAACAAGAGTGGGTAGTCGGGGACCAGGTCATGGTCCGAAACTACGCCAGGGTAGGGAGTTTTGAACCACTGTACATGGGGCCATACAGCATTGTAGACAAAGCCAGCCCCATGGTTTATGCAGTGAAGACGCCCCGACGTACCAAATGGTTTCACATCAACCAGTGTAAACTGTTTAAACCGGGTACACAAGGGCCACCAAAGGGGACCAGGTCTGAGAACAAAGATCCTCAGCCTGTAACAGAGTCACAGACCACACAGGCTGGAGCAGTAGCCTGCGTGAAGGGAGAGGCCATCCCATTGGAGTGGGAGGTCTCATCTTTTGAATGGGATTTAGGCAGGGGAGAGCCCGAACAGCCCAACCTCGCTTTAGACCCAATCACGGAGGAGGAAGAGTCAGAGGACGGCAGTCCCGCCCTCGACTCAAGCTTGGGGGAGGTAGGGAGTGGGGGTGGAGACTCGTTACCTGTAGGGACAGGTGAGGTGGAATCGGAAGCCACAGATCCCGACCCCGGGGGGGCGGAGCCTGAGGGAGGGGAGCTGGAGCCGGCAGCTGTGGAGGAACCACAGGCTGTAACGGTAACAGTCACGACCCCAGGTCCATCGGCCCCGGGAGCCCAACCCAAAGCAGCCCCTCGTAGGTCGGCTCGAGCGCCCCAGCCCAGAAAATTTTGGCCAGATTCTCCCCATCCTCCCCAACCACGGTTTAAAGCAGCCCCAGGAAGACATGATCCCCGTTCAGCAGCGACAGGCTGCGGGGGATCAAGGCCAAAGATCAATGCAGCCCCACCGCAGGGTGTGGCACACGACAGACCTCACAGGGATTCGGAAAGCCGCCCCACGGAGGGCGGCGCTGTACATAAGTTAAGATAGGTAATTATGGTCATAGTTTAAGGAATGTAAAGTATATGGTGTTAAGAGTACAATTTTGAGGTCTGCCCGGTATGTGTGTTTGTTAGGGAGCGGGGTCCAGGAACCCGCGCGTCCAATTAATTTAGGCCAGCACCTATCGGGAGCCCGGCTACATCATTTTGTTGGTTACAGAAACCTGGGATACGATGGAAAGGATTGTCGTCGCGTTCATGGCGATCGGGTGCGGGTGGGCCTACCGAGGCCGCACCAAGGACGTCATCATTTTCGGGTGCTCCGGGGACACGGCCCCCATCGCAACGGATGGGACGGGGGAGCGAGAGGTAGAGGAAACCGCCACCTACTTCCACCAAGGGAGATGGCCAGGTTGGCTGGGAACGAATTCTATGGAATATTCCAGCAATTTCGGTTTTGCCTACCAAGAGACTTCATTAACGTGCCCTCGAGTGAGGATCCTAGCGCCCAGAGTCAGCGTCACCGTGGGAAAGAGGATTTGTCTGGTGTGCAATGGGAACGTACCACCAAGGCGATGGTGGTGGCTACGAAAGCTGGGAAAGGACATGAGAAACTCTACGGTCGAGTGGGAGCGACTGGGTAATAATACCCATCGGACTATTACGGGAACTCACGGACAATTACGTGTGTGTTGGGACAAATGGTGGGAACCGGATGAGGGAATATATGTCTGTATGTGGGGTTCGAGACACGTCTGCCCCAAGGGCGTGTCCATCTTCTTCCAGAGGCAGTGGCAGGATGAAGGGAAGGGGATGAGATGGGATGTTAGCACTCGAGCGTGCGGAGCCCCATACTCCCCTATTCCGGTGAACGCCACTGAACTCATCACCCGCCCACGCAAGCCCCTGCCCACGCTTCCGGTAGCACTAGCCCAGAAAGGAGGGTGCCCAACCACCACCAAGGGACCCGGGAACGGTTTAGTATTGGTACCCACCGGTCAGGTGCTGTACCAAGGGGTACACTACGCGGTGGCCTCAGTGATTTTAAATCTCACTGAGGTAAGATTGCCGGAGTGGTGTCCCAAAGAAACGGAACAATTATACCAGGTCCTGTTAACCAGTATGTTTAGACAATTTTACGAATTTGACTTTGCCGACATCGACAGAGACAAATTATACACCACACCGCCAGAAGTTTTGGATCGAGTCGGGAGGCAAAGAAGGGGTACTGTAAATGACATATTCACTGCTTTTAATACCGGGACATCTGTTGTCAACGCTCTAGATAACGTGGAGCTGCAGACACAGATCAACGGTTTAAAAGCCCAGTTAAGGAACATATTGACAGACGAAAACAAGGTCGTGGGTTCTGAGTTGCATGAGGACCAGGCCATGACACTACACTTTAAGGACATAATTGCTGAGCTGGAGAAACACGCGAGAACGGTAAATGCACTCATTAAGGAGGATCGGAATGCGTCCGATCAAGCTGCGCAAAACGAGGCCTGTGTGCTGTACGGGGCGTGGTTATTGGGCGAGGGCCGCAGTAATCTTGAGGATTTAAAACAGGGTTTGGTCCCGTCCTGGATCAGCAACAAACACTTGCAAGCGCTCCACCCTTTTGAGAATGCATTAAGCCCGTGCCAGCTCAGACTAGCCGCAGAAGCATACCCAGTTCCAGTGGACTGCGGACATTCGAATCACACTATCATGGGAATAGTAGTAAGAATGCCGGTGTTGGGTCCCGCAGCAAAGCCCGCCCCGGTATACAGAGTAGAGAACATTGGAGTCATTCAGGGGGGCGCACACATTCGTTACGCAGTGGTCCCGCCTTACGTCATCAGATGGGAGCGTACGATGACAGGCACCGACCTCTCGGGATGTCGGAGCCGGGGAGCACACATCATCCTGTGTCTCCAGCACTTGAATGCCTTTTTGAAACCACAGTGCGGGTTCAGAACCGCTAGCGTGAAGCCGGTGAATTGCACCATGGAGGCAATGGCAGAGGACCATGTGCCCCCACAGGTAGCATATATCGGGGGTGGGACATACTGCATCACCACTGCAGCGCCTCAGTACCAATATGGACAACACGAGTGGTGTTCGGTCGGTGATAGCAGTTTCTGTTTCAAACCCAGGGCCGAGGTTCAAGTGGCACAACAACGAATTGTTCCCATTCCTGCGCCCTCCACCGTACACATCACTATCAAAGAGAATTTCACAGACTTACAACGATTTGTCGCGCATTTTGGTTATGTCATTCCCCCTCTTCCCGAACACCTCACCAAGATTTTAAAAGCCGTTATAATTTCGCAGAAACATTTCTACACACTGGAGCAGAAGACTTTAGAGATAGGAAAAGACATATTGGACATAACCATCCCACCATGGTGGGACTTGTTCACCAACATAGAGGTCCCCGCCTGGATTAGAATAGCATCCCATATCCTAGTAGTATGTCAGGTTTTGATTGTGATATTTTTGCTCTTCGTGCATTGCAAAAGAGGCAAACGCCTCCAGAGGCACGAGAACACAGGAGAATGGAGAGAACGCTATGTGCGAATGGGGGAAGCAGATACCCCACTCTAAGCTGCTAGTATAAGATTAAGCGTCCCTCCATTTAAATTTTTTTTATTTTTTGATTGTTTTGGGTTATAAGGAAATAAGTATTGTTATGTTATTAGTTGTTCTTAAGTTTTTTTGGATTAATAAAAGATGCATGCAGATGGCGCAAAAGGGTATCAACCCCTGCCCATCTGACAGGTGAAGGTGTTATAGTTTAAGATTTGCTGTCTATGATTCCAAATGTGCATGAGGTAATTTTCATTTTCTCCGGAAATGGGAACTGCATGTGTCGTGAGGGGCATAGATAGTTAAGTGCCAGGAATGTTTGGATGTGGGGAATTAGGGAAAATTTGCTCATCAAGGATTATTGATACTTTAAGCAAGCTATCAGTATCACAGGGGGGCCTGTAAGATTCACAATTTTCAGCAAAAATCACGCAAGAAAACTGGATAAAATAAGACTGTTTATTGACCAGAGTAAGCTTGCACAGAAAAACCTTTGATAAAAGGGCATACAAAATGGCCGCCAGGCCCCGTGATCAGTTTATGAACCATTTTATTTCTGTTACTGCAAGCCAGACAGGCTTGTGGATTGAAGACAGTGAGCCCACGAAAGCCAGTCTCTGGGAACCGAAACTCAGAGCAACAGCATACATATTCAATGGATTATAAGTACAGGATGGGGCCCATCAAGATATGGGCGGACAATGTAAAACCACTTATACCCATTTATCGTACAAAGGAAAAACCGTTTAGCAGCCATCAAGGAAAATGTCCGGACCGATCAATATGCGAACCGAGCCACGGTGACAATGCAAAAGACATTGAAAGACATTATCGGCCAGGAAGGCCAGTTTAAGTTATCACCGGCTCCGTTACAAGACAAAGCGCCCCTGCAGAGATCTCTGCCTGCCAAAATTAATACAAAGACAGGACTATGATTTGGTGGGAGATAAGACTGTCCCAAAAGAGTATAACTATGGATTGAAAGTCCATCTAAGTTACTTCGGACTTCGGGTTACTTGAACAACTTCTTCTTCACTGCCACGGCTTCTTGTTGGGCGACTTCAGGCTTCCATTTCTTCAGGAACTTTCTTCTACGAGGAACGAACGAAGGGCGGACGGTGCCCGGATCGGCGCCTCTTCCACTTCGGCAGATCGATGAAAACGTTTTCGTCTTTTTAAAGACGGACGGTTTCAGTAAAAGGACAACGTGGTCGGTGTTCAGCCAAACAAGGCTCGGCCACGACGAGAAGACGACAAGGGTGGCCCGGGTACTGGGGTCGGGAGATCATCGACGACCCAGGCCGACGGAGAAGAAACCCTCTGGAGAACCGGCGATCGATGCCACAAGATTCTCCCATGTGCATAACCTGCATCTAGGTCTGCTCCATGAACAAAAACCCACGATTGTAGATCTCAACCTTAACGAGCGCTCATCGAGGCTGGGTCTACCCCACCGCCTCGAGGGAGGAGAGAATATCGACTGCGCCAGAAGTTTCCAAATCCACGTGATGACGGAAAGCGGTGCCAAAAGGGCTGCGAACCCCCTTTCTTGTGATTTCGAGAGTGGTGAGCATGATCCCAAGTTCCCCAGGTCGAAACTTAGTTTAGGTATAGGGGAGGGAGTTAAGGGAAATCGTAATGTGTTTCCCCTTTTACGATGTGCCGTGTGTTCCCCATTTCCATAGAGTCAAGTTCATAAATTTGTGCATGATTGTAGTAACTTTAATCTGTGCCTATGACATGTATTTTGTAATGCTTCAAACTGTTTAAAAATAAAAGCATCCATTTCGTGCTATTCAACCTGGTCTATTGAGTTCTTTCTCTGCACTACTGTTCTCTGCACCTAAGTCCAAGGTCTAGAACCGTAGGGGGAGTGGGTCGAACCACTCAAGGGTAATTATTGCACGAAGCCTGGCAGGAGACCAGAAAGAGCAAGAGAAACCCCCTACAACTCTCAATCATCAGCAAAGTGATGGAAGGTGTCATCGACAGTGCTATCATGTGACATATCATGGCTTTCATTTTGGGCAGCACGGTGGCATAGTGGTTAGCACTGTTGCCTCACAGCGCCAGGGACCCGGGTTCGAATCCGGCCTCGGGTGACTGTCTGTGTGGAGTTTGTACATTCTCCCCGTGTTTGCGTGGGTTTCCTCCGGGTGCTCCGGTTTCCTCCCACAGTCCAAAGATGTGCAGGTTAGGTTGATTGGCTATGATAAATTGACCCTTAGTGTTAGGGGGATTAAATATGTGGGGAAAGAGTGGGATATGTGCTGGTGTAGGGGTTACAGGGATCGGGTGGGGTATGTGTTGGTGTAGGGGTTACGGGGATCGGGTGGGATATGTGTCGGTGCAGGCTCGATGGGCTGAAATGGCCTCTATCTGCACTGTGGGGTTTCTGTGATTCTGTGATTCTGTGATTTACTCAGCAATAACCTATTCACTGATGTCCAGTTTGGGTTCCGCCAGGTCCACTCGACTCCAGACATTATTACAGCCTTGGTGCAAAACTGGACACAAGAGGCTGAATTCCAGAGTGAGCTGAGAGTGACTGCTCTTGACATCAAGGCAGCATTTGACTGAGTGTGGCATCAAGTGTTGTATCCGTGTGTTAATGGAGACACGGAATGCAGGAGTTGGTTTCACAGGT
Organism: Somniosus microcephalus; assembly: GCF_052327205.1. Classification (NCBI taxonomy): domain Eukaryota; kingdom Metazoa; phylum Chordata; class Chondrichthyes; order Squaliformes; family Somniosidae; genus Somniosus; species Somniosus microcephalus. Next base: position 856,560 of record NW_028225212.1, on the reverse strand, counting down.
GTTTCCTGAACAAAGTCTGGAGGTGAACTAACAGATACAAGACACTATACAGGCTTATATAGCCTGAGTGGCCATTACCGGCATTACAGTACACAGGGGCTCTTAAAGGCACATACACCACAATTCCTCCCTTTTTAGACAACCAGTACATAACATTTTAAGTAATCATTAAATAACATGTTACAAGAACAATAATCTACACATTTGCTGCAGTTAATCAATTATAAGTCAGTCTCTCTGGAGGCTTCCTGACTTGGTCCGGATAACGCCTCGGTGGTGTAGTAGTTTTCAGTGGTGTAGTAGGTTCTTTTGGCAAGGTCGATTCGGCTTGAATGCCAGTGTCGGGTTCATCTGGTTCCAGTATCACCGGATCGGAGGTAGATACTATGGGTATCTCTGCTTCATCATTAGGCGTATAGAGTTGTGGTGTAGGCTGTCCCTTTTCAGATGACTCTATGATCTGGTCAGCATGGCGCCTTATTATGCTTTCTCCAATGTCCACGGTATACATCAGCGGTCCTAGTCGTGTGCAAATAGTTCCAGGCTGCCATTTCTCGGTACGGTAGTCCCGGGCCAAAACTTGTTGACCTATCTGGAAGGTTCTAGTTTGCCTTTCATTCATGCCTTGAAATTGCCGGTTCTCCACGTCCCTTCTGATGTTTGGCTTGATCAAATCCAGCCGGCATCTTAGGCTTCTATTGAAGAACATCATGGCGGGAGTTTGGTTTGTAACCACATGTGTTGCATTCCTGTATGCAAACAAGAATTTATCTACCTTATGCTGTAGGTTTATGTCTTCATTACCCATGGCCTTTATGGCCTTCTTGAAGGTCTGGACAAACCTTTCAGCCAATCCATTGGTGGTGGGATGGTATGGGGTGGACGTGTAGTGCTTAACCCCATTGTTTTTTAAGAACTTCCTGAATTCTTCGGACACAAATTGCGGTCCATTATCAGAACAGAACTGTTCAGGCAGCCCATTCCTGGCAAATATGGTCCTTAATACTGTGATGGTTTTTTCCGTGGTGCTGGAGGACATCTTTATTACCTCCGGCCACTTGGAGTGTGCGTCAACCGCGATTAAGAACATTGAGTCCATAAATGGACCAGCAAAGTCGGTGTGTACCCTTTGCCATGGAGATGAGGGCCACTCCCATGGATGTAGAGGGGCTTGTGGTGGGGCATTTTGGACCTTCTGGCATCCTAGGCAGCTCTTGGTCATTTCTTCGATGTCTCCATCGATACCTGGCCACCACACAAATGCTCTGGCTAGGTTCTTCATTTTCACTCCACCCAGATGCCCCTCGTGAAGCTCCTTTAGCACTTTATCCTGGAGTTTGGGTGGAATCACCACTCTGGATCCACACATCAAGGTTCCTCGGCACACTGACAGCTGTTCTCTTCTTTGTGAGAATGCTGGCAACAGTGGTTCGCCATGTGCTGGCCATCCCTTCACCGTTAAATCGTAGACTCGTGAGAGAGTCGGGTCATTTCTCGTTTCCTTTTCAATGGCAGAATTTGTTACTGATAGACATTACACTATGGTTGAGTGGAACATCTCCACTGGGTCCACTGTAGGTGCCTCTTCTACCGTTGGCAACGGTAGGCATGATAAACTGTCAGCATTCCCATGCTGTTTTGATCCTTTGTATTCTATGTCATATTGGTGTGCCCCTAGGAAAAGGGACCACCTCTGTAGCCTTTGCGCTGTCATAATGGGTGATGCACTATCAATTACTCAAAAGACTGAGGTTAAGCGAGTAACTAACAGGCTTTTATTAACAAGAGAATGAAGGCGTGCCTCGAGTGGTCGACCAGTCCAGAATACAGAGGGACTGTGGAGCAGTCACCTTTATACCTGGACTCGTGGGAGGAGTCAGCCGAGGCATGTACAGGCATGTACACAGTGGAATACAAACAGTGGTTTACAACACTGTCTACCCGTAATCTTCTGCTCCATGTGGAGTCCCGCAAGTTGGCTGCCTGGTTCATCGGACCTTTTAGGATTTTGGAAAAAGTAAACCCTGTGGCCTACCGGCTCCTCCTTCCTCGGTCGATGAAGATACATCCCACGTTCCACGTCTCTCAACTCAAGCCGGTACTTACCAATCCCTTGGTTCCTGCTTCCAAACCTCCCCCCCACCCCACATGATTGATGGTCAGCAAGCCTACACTGCCCGTCGCCTCCTTGATAGTCGCCGGGTTAGTAGGGGCATTCAATACCTGGTCGACTGGGAGGGTTATGGTCCTGAAGAGCATTCCTGGGTTCTGGCCCAAGACATTTTGGATCCTGAACTCATCAGGGATTTTCGCCATCGCCACCCTGATCGTCCAGGAGGAACGTCAGGAGCCGTTCCTAGGGGAGGGGGTCCTGTGAGTGTGCCGGTTAGTTCCCTCAGTAACCCCTAGATGGCACCTTCACTTGTTTGTTTCCTTTTGCTAAATTGTTACTAGTTTACTTAACTGCCTTTTATCAGGTTTATTGATTTCACCTGTTTTTGGTTGTATTTAAGTTCTGTGGTTTCTTCCCTCTGTACTCAATCTTGACAAGCCGTTTGCCTACTGGTAGCTTGTCTTGAGCTCCTATGTTTGTAACTGTTTACCTGTGTGATTCTAGTAAAGTACTTTTATTTAAGACTGCATACCTGCTTCTCACCTCATCTGTCTGCACTTGGGTCCAGAACCAGCCTCGCCCTGACAGTGTACCCCCTGGTATAGCACCTTTTCCATCGGTTCTAGAAGCAGCCCATTCCCTGGTCCCTTGGTGGTGGCAGGACACCCCTCTATGTGTGTCCTTTCTGTCTGAGTCATGGGCAGGGGCTTTCGGGCGCATGCCATGAGCTCAGTGGCTTTGACTGAGGCTGGGAAACGCGGGACTGTGCACGTGTGTAGGTGGGAATCCCATTCCACCCCCTCCCCCATATCCTGCCATGATGCAGAGAAGGTGATGGATATGCCTGTGGGGCAGGCCCTTTGTGACCCCCACATGCAGACATAAAATCCCTGTTCCCACCACTTATCCCAGCATACACTAGTTCCCCCTTGGGTCCCTGTGACCGTCCGGTAGGTGTCGTTCCCCAATCATTCCCAGTCAGCTGTACGGTCCCCCATGTCTCTGCTCAGCTTTCTGAGCCACCACCACCTTCCCAGGGGAATCTGTCCTCTGCAGGTCGGGCACACGCGTTTCCCCTCAGTGAACCCGACCCGTGAGGCCACAACCTGTACGCTGGGGCAGGGGAGAGAGGCCTCCCCATAGGTGAACCCGGTCTGGCTGGAGTACCGGGTGGAGTTGGATCCCAGCCACCCTGGCCATCTTCCCTCATGGGAATAGATGGCGAGCTCCTCCACGCCGCGTTCGCCGCCACCAGCAGTCACGACCGGTGCTCTCTCTCCTGAGCACCCATAGATGTGGGAGTCCTCCACATCACCTCGCTTCCCCGTGCTCATTCCTATCAGGGCGAGTAGGTGTATGCCCCCCTTCATTTCCAAATCTCTTCTGTAAAGAGACACAAGAGCATATAGCCAGGTCCCGAGGAGATTCTCTGGCTTGGGTAAAGCATAGTCGAGTCTTGCGACCTCGACTCAGTACAAACACCCTTAAAACAATATCACTTAAACTACCAATCACCTTGTTTAAAATTAAACTAAACACCCAAACTTAACAATAACCAAATTACATTACAGAAACTATGTACATCTGCCGCCCTTCTCTGGGCGGCCAGGCTAATCCCTGTTCGGGCTGCAGCACGCATACCCTTCAGTGTGGCTGCCCTGTCCTGCAATTTTGGTCCCTCGCAGCCTGTGGCTGCTGGCTGGGAACCTCTGTCCTCAGACTGATCCCTGACTTGAGAGGCTGCCCTTTTAAACTGGGGAGCCGGTGACCACGGTTTCTTTGGCCGTGGTGTTCGTGGGGACCTTCTGGGGTCTTTGGCTGGTGGGGGTTTTCTGGCTGGTGGGTGTTTAACACGAGCCACTGCCCCCTCCGGTGCGGTCCGTGAACTTTCCACTACCGCTGGCTGGGGATTTTTATCCTCAGGCTTTTCCTCTCCTAAACCTGTGCTAGGGGTAGGCAACTCAACGTAGCCTGATGCTGCCGGCTGCGGGTCCTCGACCTCACATTCCACCTCTCCTAAACCTGGGTTAGGGGCAGGTAACTCTCTGCAGCCTAATGCTGCAGGCTGAGGGTCTCCGCCCCCAGCTCCCACCTTGACTAAGTCCCAGTTGAGTGGGGGAGTTTCCCAAACCGTGGGTGGGATGGCCCCTCCCTTGACCACATCCTGACCAAACCTTCGCTGCCGGGCCGGGCACATTGGCCCCGGTCCCGGCCTCTCTCGCGTGGTTTTATCCACCTCAGCTTCTACCCCCAACTCCACCCCCCCTTGCTGCCAGACCTCGCTGAAACCTGACACTGTGGGTGGTGGTCGTGGGACCTCCTGTTCCTCAACCGGGTCGTCCCTTGGCACTATCAGTGGTGTCTGATCCGTTCTCCCCTCGTTCCCTGTAAAATCCACCTGGGCTGCCTTCGGGCTTATGAGGCACACCATGCCCTTTGCCCTTCTTAGGGCCAGGCTCAGATTCTCTATCTGTTCCTGGCAGGGGCCATGATTTGCATCTTCAAACCCCTGCTCGCTCGCTAACTTATAGGCTGCCTTTATGTCTTTTACTTTTTCCTCCTGCTCCCTTACTTGTCTCGCTAGGCAGGCATTCTTTTCCTGCAATCTCCGCTCATTGCTCTTGGCCTCGGTGACCTGACACTGTAGGTATTCCTGCCTGGGCTTGTGCTCCTGCAGTAACTGCACCCTTTCCTGGTTCAGGGTGTAGGGGGTTTCTCTTGCTCGTTCTGGTCTCCTACCAGGCTTCGTGCAATAATTACCCTTGAGTGGTTCGACCCACTCTTCCCTACGGTTCTAGACCTTGGACTTAGGTGCAGGGAACTGTAGTGCAGAGAAAAACCTCAATAGACCAGGTTGAATAGCATGAAATGGATGCTTTTATTATTAAACAGTTTGCCACATTATAAAATACATGTCATAAGCACAAATTAAAGTAACTACAAGCATGCACATATCTATAAACTTAACTCCATGGAAATGGGAAACACACGGCACATCGTAAAAGAGGAAAAACATTACGATTACCCTTACCCCCTCCCCTATACCTAGACTAAGTTTTGACTTGAGGAACTCGGAATCATGCTCACCACTTTCAGATTCGCAAAAGAGGGGGTTCGCAGCCTTTTGGCACAGCTTTCCGTCGTCACATGAATTTGGAAACTTCTGGCGCAGTTTGTTTTCCTCTCTCAGGCGATGAGGCAGTGGACACAGCCTCGATGAGTGCTCGTCATGACTGAATCCGTTAAAAGTTGTTGAAGAACTGGATGCATGGGAGACTCTGTCACCGATGTGATGTTGAGATACTGGAGTGTTCTTTTATTTCTCTTTCCCACCTGGCTCATCGGCTTTTCCTGAGGGTGTCTTCTCCTTCGGCCTGGGTTGTTTATGATCTCCCGACAAAAGTACCCGGGCCACCCTCCTTCGTCTTCCCATCGTGGCCGAGCCTTGCCTGGCCGAAGACCGACCACGCTGTCTTTAACCGAAGAGTCCGTCCCGAAAATGTGAATCTGAAGCGAAGCGTAATCGTACTCGTAATCATAGAAGAAATGAAAACCGAAGTGAAGCCCCGCCGTCGAGGGGAAGCGCTTTTATGGACCTTTCAAATCCATAGTTATACTCTTTTGGGACAGTCTTATCTCCCGCCAGATCATAGTCCAGTCTTTGTAATATTTTTGGCAGGCAGAAATCTCTGCAGGGGTGCTTTGTCTTGTAACGGGAGCCGGTGATAGCTTAACTGGCCTTCCTGGCCAATAATGTCTTTTACTTTGTCACCGTAACTCGGTTTGCATATTGATCGGTCTGGAGATTGCCCTTGATGGCTGTTAAACGGTCTTTCCTTTGTACAGTAAATGGGTTTAAGTGTTCATTCAATTGTCCGCCCATTTCTTGATGGGCCCCATCCTGTTACCTGAAACTGTCTTGTATTTAGAATCCAATTAATATGTATGCTCAGTTCCCTGAGTTTAGGTTTCCCGATACTGGCTTTCGCGGGCTTACTGTCCTCAATCCACAAGCCTGTCTGGCTTGCAGTAACATAAATCAAATGGTCCCAGAAACTGATCACGAGGTCCGGTGGCCATTTTGTATGCCCATTTATCAAAGTTTTTTTCTGTACAAGCTTCTTTTGGTCAATAAAACTGTCTTATTAACCCTGTTTTCTTGCGTGATTAAATTACTGAATATTTCGAATCCTACAAGGGCCCGCAATGCTACCAGCAACTTCTCCCCTGCAAGAGTCCTTGTTTGGACTTCCAGGGCTGACTCCCGTATCTCGGCTGCCTGTGCTTCAACGAGCCTGTCCAAAAGCTGGATCTGTTTCTTGAAGCACATCAGCCAGACTGCCTTTTCTATGGATTTCCTGTGATCCTTCCCTTCTATCCATTTAGCTGCAGCATCTACCGGATGCCCAACCTTTAACAGATTAGTGATCCACTTCTTAGTGATATTCACTATACTGAATACATAATTATAAATCCTCTCTTCCATTACAGTTTGCTCGTCCGAATCAGTGTCTACTGTATCGCACCCCTGTTGCCGGAGTCCTGCCGCAGTCGCCATTTCTGTAGGGGGTGGTGTGTGCAGTCAGCTTTGCCCTTGACTGTTTTTGAGCGGTTTGAATTGCTCCCACACCCCTGGGTTCTTGACACCTGACTTAGTTACAGGCAGCGATACAGAATTGGAGTAGACAACTGGTTTGGTGCAAGAAAACTGTATTTTATTTAGAGTCACACTTAAAATTACACACTTAAATTACTGGAGTGAGTACAGGCATACAAAAGTACACTTAATTAAGAATGGGGAACACACGGCACAATGAGGGAAAATCACATTATTAATCCCCCAACCCTTGTCCCAATCCCAATACCTAACTAAATTGCAGTACAAGAGCCAGGGATTATGCTCACCAATAGGCGTGATCTGTCTCCTTTAGCTGTCTGGTTTGAAATCACAAATCAAGCTGTCTCCCACAGGCCCGGGCATGTCAAGTTTTGAGCTTTGAACTTGACATGCTTTTGCAGGGTCCTCCTTTTAACCTTGCAGGTTTTGCCATAACGTCCAAAAGCCATTGATGTAAGAAGAAGGAGACTTACCATCAAGTAACTTTAAAGTAAGCTTTAAGTAACTTATAAACACACTATATACACAAGAGAGGTCTTTACCATGCCTCTGGTAGAAGCCTCTTACAATACTGAACAGACCAGTATTTATACCAGTCCAACAGGAAGTGACATATGACAGGAAGTGAGGTATGTACACAGTTCACAGTTCATAGTTCATAGTTCACAGGAAGTGATGACATAACTTCCCGGAAGTTAACATTTTTATCACATTCTTCCCTCCTGCAGGATTAGGAGGCTGTGGTCTACCTTTTGGTCCGCAGCCGCCGAACAAGGAAGAGTCGCACCCGTTTGGATTCCCGTCGTAGAGGGTCGCTGGTCCGCTTACATGCAGTTGGCCATTGGTCAGAGTCTGTGTGGCCTGGATTGCCCTGTGAAGGGTCGGGGAGATCATGGCTTCGAGTACGAGCCCCAATAGGTTCAAAGTCGGACTGCCTCTGTTCAGAGGGAGGTGCAGAGCTGGTCTGTGGCGGATCAGTACTTTCATGCGCGGTACTGGGAGGGTCGCAACCTTGAGCACGGGGTTCTACCGGCACCAAGCTAGTTGGTGTCCGATCAGGATCCTGGAGAGGGGCACCCGATAGGTCCCAAGAGTTTCCTGGTGAAATGCCATCACCCGATGTCCCACTAGGTCCTGGTGGGCAGGGAGCCAGATCCCGTAATGATACGGTAGATTCTCGGCCGTCGGAATATCGTATGTTTGCATCGGTGGGGTTGGCATCGGTTAGTTCGACCTCGTCTACAAGAGGGGCATTTTTAGACGTCCGAACGTATCTTCGGAGTAATACAGGTCCAGGAGTAGTTAGCCATGATGGGAGTGATGTCCCATGAGATGAGCGATGCTGGAATCCAAAGAACCGCTCATGAGGTGTAGTATTTGTGGCTGTAGAAAGCAGGGACCGTATAGAGTGCAATGCATCCGGAAGCACTGTTTCCCATTGCTGGTCTGGTAGGCCCCGAGATCTTAAAGCGAGACGTACGGAATTCCAGATGATACCGTTATACCTCTCTACCTGCCCATTTCCGATGGGATGGTATGGTGTTGTTTTGCTTGTAGCAATTCCCCGTTCTGAGAGGTAGTCCTTGAGTTCCCTTGACATAAAGGATGGACCCCGATCTGAGTGAATATAAGCCGGCATGCCACAGAGAGAAAATACCTGCTCAAGGCAGCAGATTACTGTGGACGCCAGCATATTGGAGCAGGGGAAGGCAAACGGAAAACGTGAATATTCGTCGATCATGGTGAGCAAATATGTGTTCCGAGTTGAAGAGGGCACTGGGCCCTTAAAATCGATGCTAAGTCGTTGCATCGGTTGGGTTGCATGTATGAGTATACCATCTGAGGGGCGGAAGAACTGAGGTTTTAATTCCGCACAAAGCCGGCATTCTGAGCATATTTTCTTTACATCTCCAGTGGAAAAAGGGAGATTCCGTGATCGTACGAAATGTAGCATGCGCGTAACGCCAGGATGACACAAACCATTGTGGACATCCATGAGAGTGGAGGATAACATAGTGGAGCAGAATGCCCGTGTGAGGGTGTCCGGGGCCACATTCTCCTTGCCAGGCCGATAGAGAATGGTATAACCAAAAGAGGCCAGTTCCATCCTCCAAAGTTGTATTTTATTATTCTTAATTTTGGTTCGTTTTCGATTATCGAGCATGAAGGCGACTGATCGTTGGTCCGTGATCAATGTAAAGTGCTGGCGAGCTAGAAAATGGTTCCACTTCTGTACTGCCTCTATGATGGCTGTGGCTTCTTTCTCAACCGGAGGATAATGTAGCTCGGCACCTTGTAAGGTCCTGGACATAAATGCTACAGGACGACCTTCCTGATTCAGAGTAGCCGAGATCGCCACCTCCGAGGCATCACATTCAACCACGAAAGGGAGATTCTCATCAATGGAGTGGAGAGCCGCTTTCTCCAACTGTTTTTTGAGAAGGTTAAAGGCTGCAACAGCCGCTGTTCCCAGTGGAAATGATCTAGCATGCAGCAAGGGTTGGATTTTGTCCGAAAAATGAGGAATCCATTTAGCGTAGTATGCAAACAGACCGAGAGCCCGACGTAAAGAAGTCGGATTCTTAGGTGACGGGAGCTCTTGGAGCGGGCGAAGTCTTTCTGGGTCTGGCTTAATGATACCATTGCCTACGCAGTAGCCAAGGATGTTGATGGTCGGTTGCGACTCAACAGATTTGGATTCATTCAGGGTCAAATTACGGCGATGGAGGGCATCCCGAAATTTTTGGAGGTTGGAGTCGTGTTCCTGTTGATCGTGACCTGCAATGGTAATGTTATCAAGATAGGGAAAAGTGTCCCTTAGGTTTTCCTGCTTAACCAGGCCATCCATTGCCCGTTGAAAGACAGCCACTCCATTAGTAACCCCGAATGGGAGGCGACGAAATTGGTACAGCCGTCCATTGGCCTCAAAGGCTGTGTACTGCTTATCTGAGACCTTCAAGGGTAACTGATGATAGGCACTTTTTAAATCGTAAGTTGAGAACACTTTGTATTCGGCCAGTTTATTAACCATATCATCAATGCGTGGCAATGGGTAGGCGTCCAAGTCGGTATATTGATTGATGGTTTGCGAATAATCGATGCATAGTCGCTGTTTGTGAGGTTTTAGTGGGTTCTTGACAATGACGACTTGAGCCCGCCAGGGCGACGAACATGGTTCAATGATATCCTCTGCTAGAAGTCGAGAGATTTCAGCCGCAATAAAAGATTGGTCTTCCTGATTAAAGCGCCGCGATTTCGTTATTATCGGTTGGCATTGAGGCGGAATACTGGCAAATAATGAGGGTTCATCAAGTGAAGCTGCTGATAATGCACAAAATGGTAATTTAGATGGTATATTAGAAATAGTAAGTCCGGGTTTGGATCCACCAAACTCAATGGTGAGTTTCTTATGCTGTTTTTGGAAGTCCAGCCCTAAGAGGAGATCACTACATAAGTCTTTGAGCACCGAAAGTCGGGTGGAGGGATACATACGACCGTGAAGTGTCATATCAACAACACAAAAGCCGGAGATTCTGGTATTAAGTGATGACTGGGCCATCGCAATTGCCTGGTCCGATGGGAAGACATGTAGTTTCAATTTCGCAACAATCTGTTCCTTAATGAAACTATCAGTACTTCCTGAGTCAATTAAGGCATCTAAGGTATGCCCTTTAATTGAAATTTTTGTGGCTGCCTGAGACAGGTTCTGTGGGCAAGCAGCTGTAATTGGTGTCGTTGCACAGAGAGTGGCTAAAACTCTCGGTGTGCTTCTTCGGGAGAGAGCTCGAGAGGAAGCTTGATAGGTCCTAGCTGGAGCATCTTGATAGGCCCTAATTGGGGCAGTTCGGTAGGCCTTAGCTGGATTGGCCCTCGTAGAGGCCCTTGATAGGCAAACTTTAGCAAAGTGTCCTTTTTTCCCGCAATAACTGCAGATTGCATTGCGAGCAGGGCAGGTTTTCCTAGAGTGAAAAGCATCTCCACAAAAGAAGCATTCCTTCCTAGATTGCCAAGAGGCTGCTAAAGTGGGGTCGTCCTCCTCTTCTTCATCAGAATTATCAGAATTAGATTCCCCCATGATAGGGTTCACCTGAGACCGCTTGAATTGTCTGGTTGCAGCTACAGCAGCAGATCGAGATCTGGGCAGCTGATAGAGGTCTGCATTTCTCTTTGCCAAATCCAGTGAACAAGCTAGGTCAAAAGCTTTTTGTAGCTCAAGTGTTTTACTTTCTAGTAGACGCTGGCATATAAATGGAGAGGCAATCCCGCAGATGAAAGCATCACGAATCATTTCTTGGCGGTACAGCTCAGCTGAGGCTGCCTGAAAGTTACAATCTACGCTGAGCCTGCGAAGTTCTTGCAGGAATTCGTCAATTGATTCCCCTGGCCCTTGTCGGGCTGTGGCCAGTAGATGTTTAGCATAGACCTCATTTGGGATCTTCGCATACAGTTTCTTAAGTGCCCGAATGACCTCTTCGTAATTATCCCAGTCATCAACATATTCGAACACTTTTGGGGTCACATAATTGACAAGTATCTTCAATTTAGCAGGAGCATCCGCTTTACATTCATCCAGAAAATTCTCAAAAGTACGATACCAATGCTTCCATACCCTGCCAGCTGCTGGTGTATTCGGGTCCAAGTCCAGACGAATAGGTCTAAGGATTTTCTCCATGATGGGTGGTTCCCTGGATCCTTAACTTCCGAGTTTGTCTGAAGGTCTAGTATTTGTCAGTGTAAATACTAAGTTACTTAAATTGATGTAAGAAAAAGGAGACTTACCATCAAGTAACTTTAAAGTAAGCTTTAAGTAACTTATAAACACACTATATACACAAGAGAGGTCTTTACCATGCCTCTGGTAGAAGCCTCTTACAATACTGAACAGACCAGTATTTATACCAGTCCAACAGGAAGTGACATATGACAGGAAGTGAGGTATGTACACAGTTCACAGTTCATAGTTCATAGTTCACAGGAAGTGATGACATAACTTCCCGGAAGTTATCATTTTTATCACAGCCATTGTCATTCTACGGTACCCTTGTTAATATCTTGTACTTCAGAGTCCCTTATTAATAACTTGGGAGATGTGGGAATTTTGTGAATCCTACACACAGAAACTGACCCACTGACCAGAAGCTGTCCGAACACACAGAAACTGACCCACTGACCACAACCTGAGCGACCACACAGGAACTGACCCTCTGACCACAACCTGACCGAACACATAGGAACTGACCCACTGACCACAACCTGAGCGAGCACACAGAAACTGACCCACTGAACACAACCTGACTGAAGACAAAGAAACTGACCCACTGAACACAACCTGACTGAAGACAAAGAAACTGACCCACTGACCACAATCTGACAGAACACACGTAAACTGACCCACTGAACACAACCTGACTGAACACACAGAAACTGACCCGCTGACCACATCCTGATCGAACATGCAGAAACTGACCCACTGACCACATCCTGACAGAAAACACAGAAACTGACCCACTGACCACAACCTGACCGAATACACAGAAACTGACCAAACACACAGAAATTGACCCACTGACCACAACCTGACTGAACACACAGAAACTGACCCACTGACCACAACCTGACCGAATACACAGAAACTGACCAAACACACAGAAATTGACCCACTGACCACAACCTGACTGAACACACAGAAACTGACCCACTGACCACAACCTGACCGAGCACACAGAAACTGACCCATTGACCACATCCTGACCGAACATGCAGAAAGTGACCCACTGACCACATCCTGACCGAGCACACAGAAACTGACCCACAACCTGACAGAACACACAGGAACTGACCCACTGACGACATCCTGACAGAAAACACAGAAACTGACCCACTGACCACAACCTGACCGAATACACAGAAACTGACCAAACACACAGAAATTGACCCACTGACCACAACCTGACTGAACACACAGAAACTGACCCACTGACCACAACCTGACCGAACACACAGAAACTGACCAACTGACCACAACCTGACCGAACACACAGAAACTGACCCACTGACCACAACCTGACCAAACACACAGAAACTGAACCACTGACCAGAAACTGACCGAGCACACAGCAACTGACGCACTGCCCACAACCTGACCGAACACAAAGAAACTGACCCACTGACCAGAGACTGACCGACCACACAGAAACTGACCCACTGACCACAACCTGAGCGACCACACAGAAACTGACCCACTGACCACAACCTGTCCAACCACACAGAAACTGACCCACTGACCACAAGCTGACCGAACACACAGAAACTGACCCACTGACCACAACCTGAGCGACCACTCAGAAACTGACCCACTGACCACAACCTGACTGAATACACAGGAACTGACCCACTGACCTTCTTCTTCTTCTTCTAAGGCAGTCCCTCGGAACCGAGGATGACTTGCTTCCACATTAAAAATGAGCTCGCAGGTGACTGATGAGCCCAATGCGGGACCTACAGTCTCTGACACTGGTGGGGCAGACGGTGGTTTAAGGGACGGGTGGGTGGGGTGCTTGGGTTGATGTGTGCTCCTTGCTATGCCTGTGCTTGGCTTCTGCTTGCTCCCAGCGAAGAGAGTCGAGGCGCTCGGCGCCTTTCCGGATGCTTCGCCACTTTGTGCGACCTTGGGCCAGGGATTCTCAGGTGTCATGCACTTTTTCAAGGCGGCTTTCAGGGTGTCTTTGAAGCGTTTCCTCTGCCCAGCTGGGGCTCTCTTGCTGTGCCGGAGCTCCGAGTAGAGCACAACCTGACTGAGCACACAGAAACTGACCCACTGACCACATCCTGACTGAGCACAGAGAAACTGACCCACTGACCACAACCTGACCAAGCACACAGAAACTGACCCATTGAACACAACCTGACTGAACACACAGAAACTGATCCACTGACCACAACCTGATGGAACACACAGAAACTGACCCACTGACCACATCCTGAACGAATACGCAGAAAGTGACCCACTGACCACAACCTGACCGAACACACAGAAAATGGCCCACTGTCCACATCCTGAGCGATCGCACAGAGGAACTGACCCACTCACCACAGCCTGTATCCCCCCATCTACCTCCCATGTCTTTATGTTTCGCTCTTTCTCCAGCTCCGTCTCTTCCCGTCATCTGTCCCCGACCTGGCCTGTCGGCCTCTCTCTCTCCAACCATATGTCAATCTCTGTCCCCCGATGTGTTTCATCCCTCGTTTCAGTCCCCAGTCTGTCTCCCTCTCTGCCTATCCATGTCTGTCTCCCCGTCTGCCTCGCACTCTTTGTCTCCCCATCTGCCCCCCCCTTCTGTCCACAATGTCTGTCTCCCCCATGTCTCAATCTCTCCCTGTCTCTCTCTCTCTGTCTCTCTGTCACTCTCTCTCTCTCACTTTCTCCCAACATTCTCCCCGCCGTCTGTTTCCCCGTATGTCATTCACTCTGTAGCCCGCATCTGTCTTTCTGTCTGTCGCTCTCTCTGTTCCCACCTCTATCTCCATCAGTCTCTCCCCCAACCTTCTTCCCCTCCTCTGTCTCTCGCTCTGTCACCACAGTCTGTCTCCCCCTTCTGTATTGTGCCACCTGACTGCCTGTCTGTCCCCCGCATCTGTATCTCTTGCTGTATCTCCATCTCGCAAACAATGTCTTCCCCTCTGTCTCTCTCTCTGTCTCATACTGTGTGTGTCTCTCTATCTGTATGTTCCAACTCTGTCTGTTCTCCCCTGTCTCTCTTTGTCTCCCTTCCGTCTGTCTCCACTTCCTGCCTCCTCCCGTCTGTATCACTCATCAGTCTCTCTCTGTGTCATCCACAATCTATCTGCCGGCAGGCTGTCTCCATCTGTTTCACTTCCCGTCATTCTGTCTAACCCCACCCATCCACAGGACTGGCGCTCTCTCCCTATATCCCACAATTTGCCTCAGTTCACAGTCTCTCCCGGTTTGTCTCCTTCACATCTCTCCCGCGTCTCTCTTTCACTCTCTCTCTCTCTCCCTGTCTGTTCATATCTGTCTCGCCCGTCTGCCTGTCACTCTTTGTCACTCCTGTCTGTCTCCCCATGTCTGTCTCCTTGCATTTCTCTCCACCTTCTGTCTCCCTCTCTCTCTCTCTGTTTCCACAGTCTGTCTTTCCCCCCGTCTGTCTCTGTTGCTCCATCTGCTCCCCGTCTGTCTCTCTCTCTCTCTGTCTCCATGCATCTGTCTAACCCCGTCTGTCTCCCCCATCTGTCTCCCCTGTCTGTCCCCCTGTCTGTCTCCCTGTCTGTCCCCCTGTCTGTCCCCCTGTCTGTCCCCCTGTCTGTCTAACCCCGTCTGTCTCCCCTGTCTGTCCCCCTGTCTGTCCCCCTGTCTATCTTCCCCGCCTGTCTCCTCATCTATCTCTGCCACTTTCTACCCTTGCAACCACCTCTTCTGTCTCCCACAAATCTATTTCTATCTCTGCATCTCCCAGGTCTGTCTCACCCCGTCTTTCTTCTCCCAGTCTCACCACCAAAACTGCTGTCTATCGCTCTCTGTCTAAAACCCATCTGATCTATTTCTGTCTGCCCGTCTGTCTCCCCATCTGTCTCTCTCAGTCTCCTTTCCATTTGTATCTCCCTTCTGCATCCTCCCAGCTATTTGCCCCATCCATCTCTCTCTGTCTCACCCACCATCTCTCTCCCCCAATGTGTCTCTCTCCATCTCTCTCCCCATTGGCATGTTTCCACACGCCAGCCAGTCACTCCCTCTCTATCTCCCACAGTATCTCTCTCTTTGTCTCCCCCTGTCAGTCTCACTCTCTCTCCCCCAGGGTGTCTCCATCCATGTCTCTCCCCATCGGCCTGTTTCCACCCGCCTGTCGGTCACTCACGCTCTATCTCCCATAGTATGTCTCTCTCTCTGTCTCCCCCTGTCGGTCTCTGTCTCTTTTGCCGCCGGGCTTTCTCCTCTCTGTCTCTCCCTCCCCCATCTGTCGCTATATCTGTAAGGGGGGTGGCGGGTGTGGTTTGTGTGCCCAGTCAGTTATGACCTGACTGCCTGTGAGTGGTTTGAATTGCTCCCATGCCTCTGGATTCTAGCCACCGGACTTAGGTACGGGCGGCAATACAACAAACTCCAGTAGACAGGTGGTTTGGATGTAAGAAAACCAAGATTTTATTAAAACAGAAATTAAAACAGTCTTACGAAAAGTTACTAGTATAAAAATACAGGGAAAATACAAAATAACTATATGCTTATACAGGGAATGGGGAACACACAGCACATCGAGGGAAAACAAATCACATTAACAAACCCCTTATCCTTATCCCACCCCCTATACCTAACTAGATTAAGCTATGAGGGGCCAGAATTCATGCTCACCAATCCAAAATAAAGCCAACTGTTTGACGAATGCAGGTTTTGAAGTTTGGTCTTTGGTCCTCCTAGGTACCCCGTCGCCATGTGGTCTCAGGGGGCGGTGCTGGAGCTGCTACTGTGACACACCTTCTTCTCTTCAGCTACCGTCATCGTCTCGTCTCGATGGGTTCTCCTGTAGGGGGGCATCTTTTAACTGGTTTAAGGTAATTTCCCTGGTCTTGCAGCCTTTGCCTGCACTCTGACCAATTCCAATCTTTTACCTGGTTTACGGTAATTCACCTGGTCAGGCAGCCTGCTGCTACACTGTAAACCAAATTCCAATAAACCAATTTTCAAACAGGCGGTTTCGAATCGCTACCCCACCTTCCAGTCTGACTGAAGGACTTATAATTAATGATATTAAAATGGACAAATGGTCTGGATGAGAGAAAATCAAGCTTTATTAACTAGAAGAAACTATAATCAAATATAAAACTATACCACATGAACACAGTAAATTACAGTAAAATTGCTTAAATGGAGGAAGGCAGATGACAAAAACGAGGGGTAAGTGGCTACAATGTTGATTTAACAATCTTAGCAATACCCCCTTAATTACCACCCCTAACTCCTTACTAGGTTGCCTTGCTGAAGAGTCAGAAAACCTGCTCACCTCTGGTCCAGTGAAGTAAGAGCTAAGAGAGAGATAGCTTCTCAGGAGCTATCTTTATACCTGGAAAAGTCTGTCTGCAAAATTCGCACCCAAAGTTCCAATACACAAGAGAAACGCTGTGATTGGCTGCTTCAAAGTGGTTGGAATGGGTTAATGTGTCTGCACTGCGGGGCCAAAATGTTCCCGCCCACATCCGGAGCTCACCTGGGCTAAAACAAAAGGGAATCCAACTGCCCTATTATCGAGAATGATGGGTGATTCAAACCCATTCAATGCTCAAACTGTTCCCTTTCAAAAGTCCGTTCCATGGTTTCAGTATCTCATTGTCTGTGAGTGCTTTGAATTGCAGTGTAAACAGAAGCAGTTTCAATCGATTGTCCTGCGGTTAGTCTCAAGTGGGCTAATCTCTTATATGTCAATAAACAACATCGATTGCTTAGAAGGGAACCTCCCTTTGATTGGCAGGTCTTTGACTGCCACTGTAGATCCTCCCACACAGACATCCTCCAAGCTGCTTCTTTGCCCTTTTGCCATGCTTTCTCTGCTGGCCATTTTAAAACCTCTTTGAAATATACAGTTCGAAACTCAGAGGTACCATTTTAATAAAAATGTAATGTCTTAGATCCTGATGTTGCCCAAGTGCTGCTCTGTCCAATGCAGCTTTTCACGATTCTGGGTATGTTTTTAAAAAAAAACACTGTCCTACCCAGAGACAATTCAAAACATGTAATTCTTCATCCACGATGTGGAACAGTATTTTCAATCTTCAGGGAAAAATAGGGGAATTTTGCAAACCCCTACACTACTCTTCTTCTCCCTCGGGTGGTCGTCGGCGGTAACGTTCTGTTTATCGGACAGTAAGCAGTCTTTACCGTTTAGATTTTACTACCCATGCGTCAAACGCCAGTATATTCGTTGTGGCATAGACACCTGTGTTATCACAGTGTTCAACAAAATGTCTTCCCTTACCGTCCTCAAGTACTTTCATCCCCGAGCGTCAGCTTATAACTCAGCGCTCGGTCTTAATTAATACGTCTTCTTCTGCCCTCCTCTGCTCTTCATTGGGGCTACTTTACTCTTCGTCTCGATTCGTCCTGCCTCGTTGGACTACCATACAAGTCCAGGGCTACCTGCTCAACTTCGTCTTACCCCCTCTTTCGGCCTGGGCGTCCCGGATGACTAGGGACTCGGGTCTCGTTCCCCTTCCCCATGATTGGTATGGTGTAATTGGTTGCTGAAAACTCTGCTACGGGGAGCGAGGAGAGAACCCGCCATGAGGCCAGGGCATGAGTATGAGCGGCGGCAGCCCAAGAGGCTGGAGCCACGAGAGCAGGAACAAGGGCAAGAGCAAGAGAGCAGACCGTGATTGCTACTGAGGGCCTACAGTTATACTCCTTTTGAATGGCCCTTATCTGTGCACCAAACCAGGTAAGTTCATTGTTCCAATTTTGGTGGGCTGGTTTAAATGATTGCAGCAATCTAAACTAACTGTTTTTAGATGGCCGTTTATCGCACCTAAAGGCCTGAAGTCCGAGCTGTATTGTTATTAATGCATTCTAATTGGCCTGTCCAGCCTTGACGGCTCTCATAAGCTGTTTCCGATTATTTATGCAGACAACTTGATGGCCTCAAGTATAGGCCTAACTGGTTTTGATCTGTCTACGATCTGGCTTAATGCATATTCAATTTTTGCTGTCTGCTTTTCAAAATACAAAGTCCTTTTTCACAGAAACTGCAGTTTCGGTTTTGATTTCCCCAAAAGCTGCTTGTGCTGCTGTAGAGTCCAAGCTTTAAAAATCTTGCAGGCTTTTGGTCACGAGGTGCAGACGCCATCTTTTGGGTACCCTTTTTTCAAAATGTCCATGCAGGTTCCCTTTTATTAATAACTTTGGGGGAATGAGGGACTTTTGCGAATCCTACACTCTCCCCTGTGATACTAAAACTTGCTTGAAGTATCATTCTTAAAGGTGAGCAAAATTTTCTGACCCTCCATAGTCAACCTTCCCCTGTAATTACCTATCTAATACACCCACGACACATACAATTCCCATTCCGCGAAAATGTAGTGTACATAAGCATACATAGGATAAATTACAGACTTTTACACATATCCAAGCATGGAGGGGGTCCAACACCCCTGCACCACTTGGCACACATACATCTTTATTAAACGTGTCACAAAAAATACAAAAAAAGTTTATTAAAAACAACAAACACACAAAAAAAATCATCTTTAATCAAAATTACAAGGAAAAGACTTAAACAGGTGTATCTCCCTCCACCTTCACATAATGTTCCTTCCAGATTCTCTGGTTTCAGAAATCGAAGATCTGGCCATTTCCCTTACATTGAATGCAAACTAGATACAACACTATCCCTAACTGGCAAACCATGAGAATGTGGGAAGCCAGTCTGATCCACGAAGGGATCTCTATGTTATTGAAAATGTCCCACCAGGGTGGAATCACAATATCCAATACCTTAGCCCCTATCTCTACTGCTTTCTGCTCTAGAGTGTAAAAATGTTTCTGCGAAACTATAATGGCTTTGAGTATTTTGGTAAGGTGTTCTGGGAGAGGGGGAATTTCGTAGCCAAAATGCGCTACGTACTTCTGCAAATTCATAAAATTCTCCTTCACAGTGAGGTGAACAGTGGAGGGTTCAGGAATGGGGACAATTTGCTCCTGGGCCACTTGAACTTCTGCCTCGGGTTTAAAACAGAGACTGCTGTCACTAACCGGACACCAGCTATGCTGTCCATGCTGGTAGTGGGACGCGCCAGTGGTGACACAATATGTCCCGTCCACTATATATGCTACCTGCGGGGGAACATGGTCTTGTGCCATTGCCTCCATGGTACAATTTATAGGTTTTGCACCAGCAGCTCTGAACCCACACTGCAGCTTTGAATAGGCATTCAAGTGCTGGGGACAGAGGATTATGTGTGCTCCCCGGCTCCGGCACCCTGAGAGGTCAGTACCTGTCATAGCATGCTCCCACTTTATGACGTAAGGCGGGACCGCTGTGAAATTAATGTGTGCACCCCCTTGAATGACTCCAATGTTCTCTACCCTGTATATTGGCACGGGTTGGGCTGTCCTACCCATGGCCGGCATTCTAACTACTAATCCCATGATCGTGTGGTTGGATCGTCCACAATCCACGGGGACTGGGTAGGCTTCGGAGGCTAGCCGGAGTTGGCATGGGCTTAATGCATTCTCAAATGGGTGGAGGGCTGCGAGGTGCTTGTTGCTAATATAGGAGGGGACTAAACCCTGTTTTAAATCCTCCAGATTACTGCGGCCCTCGCCCAGTAACCACGCCCCGTATAACACGCACACCTCATTCTGCACAGCCTGGTCAGAAGCATTTCTGTCCTCCCTTATGAGAGCATTTACCACCTTTGCATACTTGTCCAACTCCGCTGTGATCTCTTTTAAATGGACCGTCATGGCCTGGTCCTCATGCAACTCCAAGCCCACTACCTTGTTCTCATCTAGTAATATCTTCCTTAACTGTGTTTTTAAACCATTTATCTGGGTCTGTAGCTCTATGTCATCCAAGCTGTTGATGACAGAGGACCCAGTATTAAACGCGGTAAAAACATAATTCCATACTCCCCTTCTTTGTCTCCCTGCATGACCCAAAAACTCTCGGTGTGTGGTGTACAGTTCGGTTTTGTCAACATGGGCGAAATAGAACTCATAAAACTTCCTGAACATGTCCTTCAATAGGGCCTGGTATAGCTGCTCTGTTTCTTTGGGGCACCACTCCGGTGAATGTACCTCGTTGAGATTTAAAATCACGGAGGCTACCGCGTAGTGTACTCCCTGGTACAGCATCTGGTCGGTAGGCAGTAATAACAACCCATTCCCTGGTGCCTTGGTGATGGCAGGGCACACTTTCCTGTGTATCATCACTGCCAGCGCCTTGGGCGGGGCACAAGCTCAGTGGCATCGACTGGGATCGGGGTGATGGGAGCGCACACACCTTCAGGCTGGTATCCCACTTCATCCCCTCCCTGGTGTCGTGCCACTGCCGGTGGAAAACAATGGATATGCCTGAGGAGCAGACCTCTTCTGACCCCCACATACAGATGTAAATCCCTTGATCCGGTTCCCAACACTTGTCCCAACACACACTTAATCCCCCGTGAGTCCCTGTAATCGTCCGGTGGGTATTGTTCCCCAACCGTTCCCACTCGACTGCGGGGTTCCTCATATCTTTGCTCAGCTTCCTGAGCCACCACCACCTATCCAGAGGAATGTGTCCCTTGCATGTTAACCATACACGCTTTCCAACGGTGACGCTGACCCTCGTGGTAACGACCTGTACCCTGGGGCACAGGAGGGAGGCCCCCCGTACGTGAACCCGGTCTGACTGGAGTACTGAGACAAATTGGATTCCAGCCATCCTGGCACCGTTCCCTCGTGGGCGTAGGCGGCGGTCTCCTCCATCTCCCATTCACCGCTTCCGTCAGTCACTATGGGTGCTCTATCTCCCGAGCACCCGTAGATGTGGGAGTCTTCTACATTGCCCCGCTTTTCCAGGCTCAGTCCCATCAGGGTGAGTAGGATTACAATCCCCTTCATCCCGACAGTCTTTCTGTAACAGATACAAAACATACAGCCAGGTCCCCAAGAGATTCTCTGGCTTGGGTGAAGCGTAATAGAGCCTTGTGGCCTCGACTCAAATACACACACTCATAGCAGATTCCATACTTAATTTAACAAAACCCATCACTGTTGAGTCTGTGTGTCCCAGTTATGTTTATTATAAATCACTGGACACAGACAACAAGAATAACTTTAACAGGTCTTTACTATTCGGAGGTCAGGGCTGAACTGCCCAGCAATTCACTACACAACGTTTATGTACCGGTGTGGTCACCACCGGTATTACAGTATACAGCAGCCAAGAGAAAGTAGTACATCTCTTAAGGTAGTTCTCTTAAGGTGGAACAGGTTACATACACCACAATCCTCACTTTTTAGCTTAACAGTGTATATCCCCATTTAACATAACATAATAACTTATATATATATATATATATATATATACAACTTCATGCAAAACAGTTCAAAGATTCAGTCTCTGAGGAGGCCTCCTGATCCGAGTTGGATAACGCCTTTCAGGGGTCTCTGATTCTCGTTGCTGGGGTGACTCATCTAGTTGATCTCTTATGGATTGGACATCATCATCAGGTACATTCACTTCTGAGGTAGATGCTTCAGGTTCACTAACTTCTTCCACGGTTGTCTCTGCCGTAACCCTGGGTTCGACCCTTGTTCTCGATTCTACCAGTTGGTCAGCATGACGTCGTATTACATTTTCACCAATACCTACCGTGCACATCAGGGGTCCTTGTCTGGCCCGAATTGTTCCAGATTGCCATTTCTCATTTTTATAGTCCCGGGCTAACACTGGTTGTCCTATTTCGAAACTCCGAGTGGTCTTGTTATTTATATGCTGGAACTGTTTGTTTTCGACTTCCCTCCGCACATTTGGTTTTAACAAGTCCAACCTGGACTGCAACCTCCTGTTATAGAACATCATGGCAGGACTTTGGTTTGTCACTGCATGAGTGGCGTTTCGATATGCCAGTAGGAAATTGTCCACCTTGTGTTGTAGTGGAATCTGATCTTCGCTCATGGCCTTTATTGCTATTTTGAACGTTTGTACAAATCTCTCGGCCAACCCGTTTGTAGCCGGATGATATGGGGCAGAGGTATAATGTTTCACCCCATTCTTCTTCATGAATTTCTGGAATTCTTCTGACACGAACTGCGGTCCGTTGTCTGAACATATTTGTTCTGGCAATCCATTTCTTGCAAATATCGTTCTTAGCACCGCGATCGTCTTTTCCGAGGTAGTGGTAGTCATCTTAATCACTTCTGGCCATTTAGAATGTGCGTCCACCGCAATTAAAAACATGGAGTCCATGAATGGACCAGCAAAGTCAATACGTACACGTTGCCATGGGGTTGAAGGCCATTCCCATGGATGCAGCGGTGCAATCAGAGGTGCATTTTGAACTTTTTGGCACCCTGAGCAGCTTTTCGTCAGATCCTCTATCTGTTGGCCGATACCCGGCCACCACACATAAGCCCTAGCAAGGCTTTTCATCTTGACTCCCCCCAGATGACCGTCATGCAGTTCCTTTAGAACTCTCTCTCTTAACTTAGGAGGAATAATCACCCTTGTTCTATACATCAATGTTCCTTGACAGACGGACAGCTGTTCTCGTCTTGCTGAGAATGCCGGTAACAGTGGATCACCATGTGCTGGCCTTCCCTTCACTGTCAATTCGTAGACCCAGGACAGTGTTGGGTCGTTCCTGGTTGCTCTTTCAATACTTGCATTGGTGACTGGTAAACATTCGATGATGGTTGAGTGAAATAACTCAACAGGGTCAACTGTCGGTGCCTCCTCCGCTGTAGGTAGTGGCAGGCACGACAGCCCATCAGCATTACCATGCTGCTTTATACCTTTGAATTCAATCTGATATTGATGTGCCCCTAGGAAAAGGGGGCCTCTGTGCTGTCATCACCGATACACCCTTCTTAGGGTTAAAAATGGATACCAACGGCTGGTGGTCTGTCAGTAGCGTAAACTTTTGGCCCTGCAGGTAATGATTAAACTTCTTTACTCCCCACACAAGGCTGAGAGCCTCCCTATCTATCTGAGCATAGTTGCGCTCAGTGGAGGTCAATGATCTGGATGCGAACGCGACTGGCCTCTCCAAGCCATTTGGCAACTTGTGTGAGAGTACTGCCCCAATACCATATGGAGAAGCATCACAAGCCAAACGAATAGGCAGCGTTGGGTTGAAGTGAGCCAACACTTCCTCTGAGCTGATCAATGCCTTGCTTTTGTGAAAGGCCCTCTTACAATCCTCGCTCCACTTCCATGGTACTCCCTTCTGCAAAAGAGCGTTCAGCGGGTGCAGCACCGTGGATAAATTTGGCAGAAACTTATGGTAATAGTTAATCAACCCTAGGAACTACCTCAACTGGGATACATTATCCGGAGCGGGAGCCTTCACAACAGCTTCGATCTTGTCAGGAGACTTATGAAGCCCCTCCTGGTCAATGACATGACCACAGTACGAGATCCGCTTCTGAAAGAACTCACATTTCTGGCGATTAACTCGAAGTCCATATTCTTTCAATCTGGTGAGCACCAGTTCCAAATTTGCAAGATGTTCCTCATCATCATCTCCTGTAATCAGAATATCATCCAGGTAACATTGTGTGCCTGGAACTCCCTGTAATACCTGCTCCATGGCCCTCTGCCAAATTGCTGGAGCCGATGCCACTCCAAAAACCAGTCTATTATACCGATACAAGCCTCTATGCGTGTTGATCGTGAGATACTGGCGTGACTCTTCCTCAACATCCATCTGTAAGTACGCCTGCGCCAGGTCTATCTTGGTGAAGTGTTTCCCGCCAGACAACGAAGCGAAGATATCCTCAATCCGCGGAAGCGGATATTGCACCGTGTGAAGCATTGGATTAACAGTGATCTTGAAATCTCCACAGATGCGAACCTTCCCCGGTTCCCCCGGCTTGTTGCTCGATGAACGCTTCGTGACGGGAACAATGGGCGTGGCCCACTCACTCCAGTCCACCTTAGACAGTACTACTGAACGTTCTAGCCCTTCCAGCTCAGCTTCCACAGCAGGTCGTATCGCATAAGGTATCGGTCTGGCTTTGAAAAATTTCGGGTTTGCATGTTCTTCAACCTAGATGGTTGCCGTAATTCCTCTCAGTGTTCCCAGTCCCTGTTGGAACACCTCTTTAGCATCGTCCAATATTCTGGTCAATCGTTTAGGTTTGACATCTTCTTTTTTACCGGAATCTACCGTTAGTGCTTTTAAGGAATGCCAGTCCATATTTATTCTCCTGATCCACTCCCGTCCCAGTAGTGGTGGACCTCCCTCAGGTAGCACATATAAGTCCATTCCTCGGCTTTCTTTGCCCTTGTGGACCACCTTTACCTTTATCTTTCCGATGGGGTATACTCTTTGCCCCGTGTATGTTTTCAATACAATCTCCGTATCCCATAGGGGAATATGTGGGAATAACCTTTTGTAATCTTGCTTATTCATGACCGTCAATGCCGATCCAGTGTCCAATTCCATCTTCACTTGGACTCCTGCTATCTGAAGTGTGACCCAGATAGTTTGGAGTTCTGCTTTATTACCCACATTGTGTACTCTTAGACAACCCAGCTCCTTACTGCTGGAGTCTGAATCTGACTTCTGTTCATCCGAACTGTTCTCTGTCACCTTGTGTACCTTTCTGCACTTTTCCTGCGGTGACTTGTTGTTGCTGGTTTTCTTTCCTGACCGGCATACTTTAGCTATGTGACCAAGCCTGCCACATTTTCTGCATTCCTGATTTTTGAACCAGCACTGGTTCTGATCGTGCGTTGTCTTCCCACAACGATAACACGTTACTGCACCCAAGGCCATTTGATTGGTGCTGAGTTCCGATGACCTTAGCTGCATTTCTGCAGTGCCTCTCGCTGCGGCTTCGTGCGATGCTGCAATAGTGACAGCTTTATCAAGCGTAAGATCATTCTCTTCTAGCAGGTGCTTTTGTGTTCCTTCTTTTAACAATCCACACACAAATTTATCTCTCAGCGCATCTGATAGTCCTGTTCCAAACTGATAGTACTTTGATAGCTTACGCAGTTCAATTAAGAATTCAGCGTTGCTTTCTTCTTTCAGCTGCGTTCTTCTGTAAAATTTAAATCGTTCCGCTATCAGCAGCAGCGTGGGGTTTAAATGATTTTTCAGGACAGTAACAATATTCGCGAAAGTCTGATCCGGCAGTTTATCTGGTGATACAAGGTGCTTCAATAGCCCGTACGTCCTCGCACCCATTGAGTTTAATAAGGTTAGTGCTTTCTTATCATCTGGTACCTCATTTGCTTTACAATAAACTTCCATGCGTTCTACATATGTGGCCCAATCTTCGACATCGCTATCAAAAGCATTGATGTTACCATGTTTAGGCATCCTTGCAAGTTTCTTTAAATTCTCTTTTCACCCAAAATGGCGGCTTCCCGCGCTTGTCTTCTTCCCCCACCTACTAAAATGGCGGCTTCCCGCGCTTGGCGGTTTTTCCCGTGCTCGTCTTCTTCCCCTGCTGACTACAATGGCGGCTTCCCGCGTTTGCCTTCTTCCCCCGCTGGCTGCAATGGTGATTGCCGTGCTGCTGCCGTTCTCGCCTCCCCAGCGGTTCTCAATTCCCCGACGCTGCTTTTTGCTCCCCTGCGGTTCCCGTGGGCATTCACGCTTCCCCTGCTGTTGCGCCTCTCAGCCCCACTTGCAGGCCGGTCCTTTACACCGGCTGCGGTTGAATTCTCCGTGGTTCTCGTGGCCTTAACGCTGCCCCAGTCGCTGCGCCTCTCGGCCCCGATTGCAGCCTGGCCCTTTTCACCGGCCGCGGTCAAGTTCTCCGCCCTTTTTCCTTCGTTTTCCCTCCCCTACTCCACAGCCAACGCGGCCGACTTTCTGCTCGTGTCGCTGATCGGCTTACCCACCAACGTGGTAGAAGGGATGATCACTGCCTGTCGCTGATGGAGGGCTTCGTGGTCAGAATTTTTCTTTTTAACCCAGGTCCTCGATGCCTCCCATGCGATGTGGTGCTCAGCAGGATGATGAGGGTGGATGCCTCTTCTCGACGCCCATTCTGAGGACGAAGCTGCCTTGGATGTAAAACTGCCGCAGGGTAAGATCGGACTCATCGCTACTGTTGAGTCTGTGTGTCCCAGTTATGTTTATTATAAATCACTGGACACAGACAACAAGAATAACTTTAACAGGTCTTTACTATTTGGAGGTCAGGGCTGAACTGCCCAGCAAATCACTACACAACGTTTATATACCGGTGTGGTCACCACCGGTATTACAGTATACAGCAGCCAAGAGAAAGTAGTACATCTCTTAAGGTAGTTCTCTTAAGGTGGAACAGGTTACATACACCACAATCACCTTACTTAACTTAAGCTAAAACACCCAAACTTAAGCTAAATACCTAAACTTAACAGTAATCCAAACTTAAACTACCTAAACTATGTACATCCGCTGCCCGTCTCCGGGTGGCCAGGCTAATTACTGGTTGGACCGTGGCTCACCGCTACCTCCGGCGTGACCGCACCGTCCAGCACTTTTGGTCTCTCGCAGCCCGTGGCTGCTGGCTGAGGACCTCTGTCCTTGTACCTCCCCCTGACTCGAGGGGCGGCCCTTGGTAACTGGAGAGCTGGTGACCATGGCCTTCTCAGCTGGGGCATCCGTGGGGACCTTATAGGTGCCTTGGCAGGTGGGGCATTCTTGGCCGATGGGCCTTTAACCCGAACCGCTACTCCCTCAGGCTTGACCTCTCCCAAACCTGGGCTAGGGGCAGGTAACACTTCACAGCCTGCTGCTGCGAGCTGAGAGTCTCCGCCCCCAGATCCCATGGCTGGGTCCGGGGCGGGGTTTTCGACCTCAGGTCCCTCCTCCTCTACACCTGGGTTAGGGGCAGGGTTTTCGCCTTCAGGTCCCTCCCCCTCATCTGGATTCCAGAAGAGTGGGGGAGTGTCCCAATCGATGGGTGGGATGGCCCCTCCCTTTAAGCAAGCCACAGCGCCTGCCTGTGCAGTCTGTGAACTCGCTCCTGCTGCAGGCTGAGGATCTTTATCCTCAGACCTTACCCCAACCGGCTGTTTTCCCCTTTCAGGTTTAAACAGCTTGCACTGGTTGATATAAAACCATTTTGTACGCCGGGGCATCTTAAAGGCGTATACCATGGGGCTGGCTTTATCTACAATGCTGTAGGGCCCCATGTACAATGGTTCCAAACTTCCTACTTGGGCACAGTTTCTCACCATGACCTGATCTACTACCTCCCACTCGTGGTGCTTTCTCGGTTCGAGCAGCGATCGGTTACTCTGATGCTGCTTTCCCATGTTCCCAGCCGTCTGCTCATGGACCTGTTTCAGGTGCTCAAAGAGGTTTCGGGCAAACCTGTCCCAGTTTAACTCCCTGAGCTGACCCTCCCTGAGCACCGGGGCTAGTACATGGGTGGGGGTCCACATAACCCGGCCAGTCATCAGCTCGTACGGGGAGTACCCCGTGCTTTTTGACTGGCTGGCCCGGATCCCCATCAAAACCAACGGTAGGACCTCGGCCCATTTACAGGGCGAGTCCACCATCTCCTTCCTCAACCTTTCCTTTAGGGTCCTATTCATGCATTCCACAATCCCGGGTGACTGGGGGTTGTGGGCCACGTGCCATTTACCCTCGATGCCTAACAGCATAAGGGTGTTCTGCATCACCTGTCCGGTGAAGTGACTCCTTTGGTCGGACTCCATATACTGTGGTGGTCCCCACTTCGAGAACACTTCCCGGACCAGGATCCTGGCAGTACCCAGAGCTGTGGCTGTTCTGCAGGGGAAGGCCTCAACCCATTTGGTGAAGACGTCCACCAGGACTACGCAGTACTTATAGCCTCCCTGGGCGGTGGGCAGGAGCCCGATGTAGTTGACTTGTATCGACTGCCATGGTCCCTCTACCCTCCGGGCGTGTCCCATAGGTACCTTCCTTTTGTGGGGCTCGGGGTTATTTGCAGCGCACAGAAGACAGCCTGCACAGAACTCGCGGACATCGTCCCTGAGTCCTGGCCACCATCCCGCCTGTTCCACCCGCTGCCAGGTGGTCTCAGGCCCGGGG
The DNA here is from genome assembly GCF_052327205.1 of Somniosus microcephalus. Taxonomy (NCBI): domain Eukaryota; kingdom Metazoa; phylum Chordata; class Chondrichthyes; order Squaliformes; family Somniosidae; genus Somniosus; species Somniosus microcephalus. Next base: position 828,094 of record NW_028225212.1, on the reverse strand, counting down.
TGTCCCGCTCCTGGACCCTCATGGGCCTGTTGAAGGAATTCCCTCTGGTGCTGCTGCGGCGCAACCCACTGTTCCTCCCGGAACAGCATACCCTCTTTAATGGAGAGGGTCGCTGTGCCGTACGGACCCTCTACTCCTTTTCCCTCAGTGACTGCACCGAGGACTGCTTTGAGGAAGGGGTCTTGGGTTTGGACCGTCTTAAGTTCTGGGGCTAACACTACCCCTACACTCCCTTGGGTCCTGTCCCTACCTCTGACCGCCGCCATGGGTCTGGAACCAAATGGGTCCCAGAAAGTGCATGTGCGGGCACCCTCCTTGGCGAGCAAGTCAGCCTGCTGGTTGCCTTGGCCGCTGGGTTCTGTGGAGGAATGGGCTTTCACCTTGTCGATGAAAACCTCCCCTTCCTCCCCCACTGCTGCCAGGATCTTTTCCAGCAGAGGCTTTACTGTGAGGGGTCTCCTGTCAGCAGAGGTGTATCCGCGGCGGGTCCAGATGGCCAGGTACTCCATACACGAATTGCACGTGAACATGCTGTCTGAGCAAATGGTGTAGGGGGTGGGGAAGATTTCGGGGTGTGTAACGACATACACTACCGCGGACAGTTCAGCCTGCTGGGCGCTCATGGTGCTGGGGAACTTAATCGCCAGGGCAATGTTTGCCGCTGGGTCATAAACACCACACCCCGTGAGAAGCTCACCAGCAGGTACCGTGCTGGAACCGTCTACATAGATCTCGCGGCCCGTGGGATGTATCCCAGCCCATAAACCTATGTTCACTTCCCAAACACCTTCGATGGAACACCGGTGGGCTGTTCCAGGATATACCAGGTTGTCTGCGAGCTTTGGCTCACAGAGACCCTTCACTCTATGATCCATCTGTGAGAGGAGCAGGGTCCAGTGGGCAATGCGGGCACAGCTCACTGTCCCATCCTTGATCCTCCCATCCAGAAGCATCTGGGTGGGTGTGTGATGAGTGAGGAGGGTGATGGGAGAGGTGCCTGTGAAGATCAGCGATCTTTTCACAGCCCAATGTGTGGCCAAGAGGTGCCACTCACAGTTGGAGTAGCTCTTCTCCACATCCGTGAGTATCCTGGAGGAGTAGACCACCGGCCTCAGCCTGCCGTGCCGCTCTTGGAGCAGCACTGTACTCAGACTGTCCCCGCTGGCTGCTACCTCCAGGAAAAACTCTTGTTCCCCATCTATAGCCCCTAGAGCTGGTGCGATCTGCAAGTCTTTCTTGAGCCTGACAAATGCTGCCTGGCGACCCTCGTCCCAAAGCCACTCCACTCCCTTGTGTAGGAGTCGGAGCAGAGGGGCTGCGGTGGCTGCATGGTCCTCAATAAAGTCTCTACAGTACCCGGTTAGCCCTAGAAATGACCTCACACCCGTTACTGTGTTGGGGACCGGTAGTTCTTGTACAGCTTCTCTCCTAGCCTTATCTATGGCCGTTTCTCCAGTGCGCATGGTCAGGCCGAGGAATTTCACCTCCTGCTGGCCAATCTGCGCTTTCTTGGGGTTTACCTTGAAACCCTTCTGCCCAGCAGCTCCAGCAGATCAGCCAATAGTGGGCCATGCTCCTCTTTCGAATCGGTGAACAGAAGCAGGTCATCCACATATTGGACCAACTGTCTGGGCTGGCTAAAATCCTTCAAACTGTAGGCCATGCACTGATGGAAAATGCTGGGGCTGTTGTGGAAGCCCTGCGGCAAGCAGTTCCACGTGTACTGTTGCCCTTTAAACGTAAAGGCAAACTCGTACTGATCCTCCCGCCTTAAAGGGATGGACCAAAACCCACTGGAAATATCCAGCACCATAAAAGTGGTCGCGCATGCTGCAAAAGTTCCTATCAGGTCGGCAACTGCTGCTTCTGTGAGTGCAGAGGCTGGGATGTTGCTATTGAGCACCCGGTAGTCCACCGTGGCCCTCCAAAAATTGTCCAGCTTTCTAACCGGCCACAATGGAGAATTCACGTGGGTGGCTATCGGTCTCAGAACCCCCTGCTGCACTAACGAGGACATGGCTGCTTCCATGCCTGGCTCTGCTTCCCTGGTGAAATTATACTGTTTCTGTGGTCGGGTCTACGCTGACCACAAACCCATTGACCCTCCCGCAGTCGTGTTTGTGAGTGGCAAATGTGGCCAGGTGGGCCTGCACAAATGCCTGGAACTCCTGTGGGGTGTTACTGACCATGAGCCCGAGGTTATAACCCTCTTTGGGCTTCATGGTGCAGAGGGTCCCCTTCCCTTCCTTTCCTGGGATTACTACGATCTCACCGTTCTTTACTTTACCTGCCCCCCATAGGCAATGATTCCTCAAATCTACTAGGATCCTGTGGCCTACAATAAAGTCAGCTCCCAGGACCCCTCTTCCACCCTCCACTTCCCATTTAATCAGGACACAGGTCCACTTGGAGCGGAGCGGTCCTAACTGAATGGCGAGTGGGATGGAAAACGAGCCAGTCTGTTCTTTACCCGTGAACCCCGACAGACTGTATGGGACCCCGTTAGAGAGAGGCGAGGTGGTGGGGTTAGCTGAGTAGACCACGGTGTATGATGTCCCCGTGTCTAACAGACAGGTCCCCGTCACCTTTTCTACCTCCATCTCCAAGAGGGGTCTTTTCCATTCATCATACCGAAGGGAACACAGGTAAACAGGCTGTGCTGGCTCTAGTCAGGGCTGTGGGTTGGATGGGGCTGACGGGGTAAGAGCACTGGTAACGGCTGTTACTCTCCCCTGGCCAGTCAATAAGGACCTCATGGTATCCAAAAGTGACTCGACCTCTGCGGAAGGGATTCCTACCCCCGCCTTTTGGGCTGGTGCTGTGGAATTCTTTCCCTTGTTATCTTTCCAAAGGTTTTTGCACTCCTTCCGCCAGTGACCATCCTTCCCACACCAGTAACAATTTGTCTTTGTGTTGGGGGGTTTATTCCCTTCCTGGTGCCACTCTTTCCTACCCAGTCCAGGTTTTACCTCATGCACCTTTCCATCGTGTGCATCGGCTCCCCTACCGTTTTTGTAAGCCAGAGTTAGCTGCCTAATCACCGTAAGCTCGGTGGTCTGGGGATTTTTGGGGTTGAACCAGACTTCTGCCTTGGCCTGGACCTGTGGCAAGCTGCTCGCCACCAGGCAACGGAGCCAATGGGCCAGGAGATCCCCGTTCCGGAACCCCCGGTCCGGCATCCCCGGACAGGCCCTCCGGTACACCGGCCACAGCCGATCCACAAAAGCCTGCGGGGTTTCCCCTGGGAGCTGGACCGTCTTCTCCACACGGGAGAAAGGACTTCCCTCATTCATTCTCATGGCCTCCAGAACCGCATCTCTAAGCTCCTCGTACCCACTCTGTCCCCTTTTACACTCGTCAGAGAGGGATTGGAGGAGACTACTCTCCAGGGAGAATAGCAGCATCTTGGCCTGCTCAGCGCCATCGCAGTCGTTGACGCTGGCTGCCCGCTCTACTTCCCTGAAGTGGATCGCGGGGTCTCCCGTCTCGGAGAGCTTCGGGGTATGGTTGACCATAGCCCTAAGCTGTTGGGTGTTAAAGGGTAATATGAACTGGTTTTGGAGGGGTCACTCATTGTCGCCATCGACGGGTGGGCCAAGCCGCCGATGCCATGCTGGGCACATCGGTCCCGGCTCCGACTTCTCTGGCGGGGGTTGTCCTACCTCCGCTTCCACCTCTGGCTCCACACCCCTTGCTGCCAAACCTCGCTGACAGTTGGCGCTACGGGTGGTGGTCGTGAGACCTCCTCTCTCTCAACCGGGTCATCCCTCGGCACTACCGGTGACATTGGAAGTGTCCTCCCCTCATTCCCCATAAAATCCGCCTGGCCTGCCTTTGGGCTTATGAGGCATACCATGCCTTTTGCCTGCCGGAGGGCCCGGCTCAGATTTTCTATCCGCTCTTTACAGGGGCCCCTGTTCGCTCACTAACATGTAAGCTGGACCTCCAGGGCTGAATCCCTTAACTCGACTGCCTGTGCTGCAACGAGCCTGTCCAAAAGCTGGACCTGCTTTTGGAAACACATCAGCCAGGCTGCCTTCTCCAAGGACTTCTTGTGTTCCTTTCCCTCTGTCCACTTAGCTGCTGCATCTACCGGAAGCCCAGCCCTTAACAGAGTGGTGATCCACTTCTTAGTGATATTCACCTTGCTAAACACATGATCAGAAATCCTTTCTTCCATCATGGTTTGCTCATCCGAACCATTGTCTACTGTATCGCAACCCTGTTGCCGGTGTCTTGCCGCAGTCACCATTTTCTGTTGGGGGTGGCGGGTGGCGCGCCCAGTCAGTTATGCCCCGGACTGTTTGTGAGCGGTTCGAATCGCTCCCACACCCATGTTTCTAGACACCGGACTTAGGTACAGGCGGCGATACAGAAAGACTAGAGTACACAGGTGGTTTGGTGTAAGAAAACCAAGATTTTATTAAAACAGAAAATAAAACAGTCTTATGAGAAGTCACTAGTATAAAATACAGGCAAATACGAAATAACTATACTTATGCAGGGAATAGGGAACACACGGCACATCGAGGGAAAAACAACTACATTAACAATCCCCTTATCCTTATCCCACCCCCTATACCTAACCAGATTAAGCTATGAGGGGCCAGAATTCATGCTCACCAATCCAAAGCAAAGCCAGCTGTTTTAACGGATGCGGGTTTGAGGTTTTGTCTTCTGTCCTTTTAGGTACCCCGTCGCCACGTGGTCTCAGGGCACAGTGCTGGAGCTGCTGCTGCGACACACCTTTCTTCTCCTCAGCTCCCGTCGTCGTCTCGCCACGGTGGGTTCTCCTCTTCTTCTCCCTCGGGTGGTCGTCGGTGGTAACGTTGTGCCTATAGGGCAGTTGGCAGTCTTTACTGCTTAGAATTTCCTACCCAAGCGTCAAACACCAGTATATTCGTTGTGGCGTAGACACCTGCGTTTATTCGCAGTGTTTAACAAGATCTTTGCCTCCCCAAGCGCTAGCTTATAACTAGGCGCTTGGCCTTTATCAATACGTTTTTCGCTGCCCTGCTCTGCTGTTATCGAGTTGTTACCTTCTTCTTCATCTCTATTCATCTCATCTCGTTCGCCTCGTTTCCACTGCCCTCTCTCGTGGCCCGGGTGTCCTTGGTGACTTTGGACTCGGGTCTCGTTCCCCTCCCCTGCGCTTGGAATGGATGTCCTTGACTGTTGAAAATTTACTGCGGGGAGCGAGGAGAGAACCCGCCACGAGGCCAGGGCTCGAGTACGGGCGGCGGCAGCCCAAGGCCCGACAAGAGGTCAGAGTCGAGAGAGCAGTGCACGGAGAGCAGAGAGCGATTGCGATTGCTACTGGGGGCCTACAGTTATACTCCTTTCGAATGGCCCTTATCTGCGCACCAAATCAGGTTAGTTCATTGTTTGAATTTTGGCGGGCTGTTTTAAATGATTATAGCAATCTAAGTTAACTGGTTTCAGATGGCCGTTTATCACACCTAATGGCCTGATGTCTGGGCTGTATTGTTATTAATGCATTCTAATCGGCCTGTCCAGCCTTGACGGCTCCCATAAGCTGTTTCCGATTATTTATGCAGACAACCTAATGGCCTCAAGTATAGGCCTAACTGGTTTTGAATTGTCTACGATCTGGCGTAATGCATATTCAGTGTATCTGTCTGGCTTTCAAAACACAAAGTCCTTTTCACAGAAACTGCATTTTAAGTTTCAATTTCCCAAAGCTGCTTGTGCTGCCACAGAGTCCAAGCTTTTTAAAAATCTTGCAGGCTTTTGGTCACGAGGTGTGGATGCCATCTTTTGGGTATCCTTTTTAAAATGTCCATGCAGGGTCCCTTTTATTAATAAACTTGGGGGGGAATGTGGGAATTTTGCGAATCTTACACTCGCTGTCTCTCTCTCGCTCGCTGTCTCGCTCTCTCTCGCTGTCTCTCTCTCGCTCGCTGTCTCTCTCTCTCTCGCTGTCTCTCTCTCTCGCTGACTCACTCCCTCTCTCTGTTTCTCTCGCTGCCTCTCTCTCTTGCTCTCTCTCTCTTGCTGTCATTCTCTCTCGCTGTCTAGCTCTCTCCCTCGCTCTCTCTTTCCCTCGCTATCACTCTCTCTCTCTCTCTCGCTGCCTGTCTCTCTCGCTGTCTCTGTCTCTCTCTCCCTCTCACTGTCTCTCTCTCTCTTGCTGTCTCTCTCTCTCTCTCTCGCTGTCTCTCTCTTTCTCTCGCTGTCTCAAATCAATTCAATTTTTTTTTCAATTCAAATTGCTTTATTGGCATGACAAAGTACATCTTATGTTGCCAAAGCACAGAAAAACATGTATGATTGAACACGTAAACGCAGATCTAGACATACAGTGTACAGACAGATATATCCCTGTATATATAAATATACACACCTATAATATGCATATAATCTTTTATTTGATTTAATGGTTGTCCCTCTGCTTATGGCAAGCTGTAACATAGTTTGCCGCTAAAGTTACGCAATTTCTCTGTTCCCCTAATAGATATGGGAGTTTTTGGTGGTCATTCAAATTTTTGAATTCAGGGCATATTTTTATGAATTTTGGGTAGAAATTCCCCCTTATGTCCTGATAGTTTCCACAAGTTGTGAGGAAGTACATCTCTGTCTCCACCACTCCCTGACTGCAGTGAGAGCATATCCTGTCCTCTCTTGGCAGCCAAGTCTGCCTGTGTCTGCCTTTTTCGATGGCCAAGCTATGCTCACTAAGTCTGTACATTGTCAAGGTTTTTCTCAGTTTGCTATCTTTTACCATGGTCAGGTATTCAGCCATGGTGTATTGTCTGTTTAGGGCCAAATAACAATCGAGTTTGTTTTTGGTTTTTGTCGTTTCTGTCCAATAGGTCAAATATTTTTCCTTTTGTTTAGTGACAATTTTGTTGGGTCGAATTCTCTGTGCTAGGATGTCACTGTCCTGGAGCTGATTATTATTAGTAGTGTTAGTAGTTACTTCACTGAGTCCCAGGACTAGTTGACTGAGGGGACTCTTCTCTATGATCATCTCTTGGCATTTCAGGGCTTCGTAATGATAGCAGTGGGGGTTGCTCATTTTTAGGTGTTTCCAAAATTTGATGGCTCTTTTTTGGATATTAATTAGTAGTGGATATTGGCCTAGCTCTGCCCTGCATGCATTGTTTAAGGTTTTCCTCTGAGTCCGGAGGATACTTTTACAGAATTCTGCATGTAGGATCTCAATTGTGTGTTTGTCCCAGTTTGCAAGTTCTTGTTGTGTTAGCGGGCCCCACACCTCACTGCCATAGAGTGCAATTGGTTCAATTACTGATTTAAAAATTTTGAGCCAAATGTCAGTTGGAATTTCTATTTGGATTGAATTTTAATGGCAAAGAAAGCCCTTTTTGCTTTCTCTTTCAGTTCATTCACATCCAAATGAAAATTTCCTGTAGAACTGATTTTTAAGCCTAAGTATGTGTAATTTGTAGTTTGTTCAATTTTAGTTGCTCCTAGTGTGAAGTTTATTCTGGGTCCCTGATGTCTAGATCTTTGCTGGAACATAAGAACTTTGGTTTTTTGGGGGTTTATTGTCAGGGCCCAGGTCTGACAGAACGACTCTTGCAGATCCAGGTTCTGCTGTAGACCCTCCTCAGTTGGTGAGAGCAGAACCAGGTCATCTGCATAGAGGAGGAATTTAACCTTGGAGTCATATAGGGCGAGGCCAGGTGCTGTAGATTGTTCAAGTAGTTTTGCCAATTCATTTATGTAAATATTAAAGACTGTCAGTGAGATGGGTGAGCCCTGTGCCATGCCACGCCCCTGTGAGAAATATTTTGTTTGTTTGTCTCCAATTTTAACTGTACATTTATTGTTTGTATACATTGATTTAAGTACATCATATGTTTTTCCCCCTATACAACTTTCAATAAGTTTTAAGAATAGACCGTCGTGCCAAATAGAGTCAAAAGTCTCCTGGAAATCTAAAAAGCAGGCAAAAATGTTGCTTTTGTTTTGGTGAACATGTTTGTCAATTAGGGTGTGTAGGGTGAAGATATGATCCGATGTTCTATAATTTGGTAAGAATCCAATTTGGCTTTTACTCAAGACATTGTGCTCCTCAAGGAAGTTTATAAGTCTTTGGTTTATGATACC